>NW_027414651.1:0-225644 GCF_964106895.1 Numenius arquata | reverse complement strand
CCTTATCGTAAGATCTCCTGCTGGAATAACAGGGTGTACCCCCCAAATTCAGGGGGGGTGTGTGTGTCCCCCACATTCTGCCCTGCCCCCACCAAGCTGATGGAGGGAGCCCCCTAAAATAACCCCCCTCCGCGGGGATTGGGGGGACCCTCTCCTTCCCCCCCAAAATAACATCCAGAGTTAACGCCCCCCCCAAAAAAAGTGGACCCGGGCATCCAGTCCCCACCAGTGGCCCCCCTAGCCCCCCCAAAAAGGTGACCATGGAATGATAAGAGTGTTTGATTTTTGGAGAAGTAAGGAGGGGGGTCAGCAGAACTGCCACCTTGGGCTGCCAGAGAGCAGCCTTTGGCCTGTTGAGGAGACTGGTTGAGAGAGTCCCTTGGGAGGCAGTCCGGACGGGAAAGGGAGGCCCGAAGGCCGGACGCTCTTCAAAAAGCTCCCGAAATTAACATTTCGGAGCCCCAGTTCCCCCTAAATTGCTGTTTCTCACCCCAAAAGCTCCCTAAATCCCTGAGTCCAAAAGCTCCCCAAATCCCTCTTTCTGAGTCCAAAGGCTCCTTAAGTTAACATTTCTGAGCCCCAGTTCCCCCTAAATTGCTGTTTCTCACTCGAAAAGCTCCCTAAATCCCTGTTTCTGAGTCCACAAGCTCCTTAATTGGTGCTTCTGAGCCCAAAATCTGTTTCTGAATCTAAAAGCTCCCCAAATCCCTGTTTCTGAGCTCCACAGCTCCATAAATTAACATTTCTGAGCCCCAGTTCTCCCTAAAGTGCTGCTTATGAGCCCAAAAGCTCCCTAAATCTGTGTTTCTGAGCCCAAACTCCCCAAATGGCTGTTTCTCAGCCCAAAAGCCCCCTCCCTCCCCCCTCAGGCCGCACTCGCTGCCGTGACCCCCCCGGGCAGGGGACGGCAGTGACGTTGTAATGGATAACTGAGGAAGACTTGTTGCTGATCAAATCTTAGGATTATCCATTTCTGTTGTCCATAGTGTAAGAAAGTCCTGACTTACACAAACTGCAATGCTATCAAAATGTGTCCATGTAAGTGAATGTTTATCTTTGTATTAACCAAATGTATGTAAGAGATGGCACAAGCTAATTATGGCACCACCATCTGCAAAACTCCCCTGAAGCTGGATTGTAATTTATTGTGGCAGTCTTGAGAACTCCCTAACAAGAAGAGACGTCCACTATATTATATTACTAAACTGTATAGGAATGTCCTGTTTTTACAAGATAAGCTTAACCCCAATGTTATCCCTGTTTTAACTCTGTAACTAATCAATCGTGTAGAAGGGGAAGGGTGTAAACTAATTTACAACCAACATTGCCTTGAAACCGCTGTGAAGCGAGACAGACCAGATGGAGTAAAGATAACGGAAGAAGCAGAGGGGCGTACTGAAGATGTCAAACCCGACCTCTGTGAGGATAAAAAGAGATGTTCAGTTTGCTTGAATTTGCGAGCCTTTGGTGGAGCTGTGACTCCCGGCCGCCCAGCGCTGTTTTTGCTTCCCTACCTTAATAAACATTTAGTGAATCTATTTCGGACTTAGCCTTTTTTATTTTAAACTATAACAACCTTAACACCCCTAATGTTGGCGTCCAGGTGCCATAAGACCCCTTACAGCTGCTCCGGAGTTGATACCAGGGTCCAAGCTGCCGTCACAGCAGGGTCTAGCTCCCATAACGCTGCAAATACTGGGGCCCAGTTACTGTAGTACCGCTAATAGCCGATTATAATAGCTGCTAATAGCTTTAGTATCAGGCTTCAGCCTCACCCTCTGCTGGTGCCCAGCTCCCGTAATGCCCCTAATACGGCCTCCGATACCGTAACGCTCCTAATAGCCGCTCATGTTCGAACACCCGCGGGGCGGGGGGGTGACCCCACTTTCTGTCACCAGCAGAGGGTGCGGAGCTGGGGCAGCTGGCAGCGCTGGACCTGCAAGGCCTGTCTGTGCCCAGACGATGCAACTTCTGCCGGGACGAGCCAAAGTTTGGGGGTCAGAAGCACCAGAAGAGCCACTGGGGAAACTGAGGCACAAACAAGGCCGTGGGGCTCCTCCTGCCCACCCCCAGTGCTGGCTGGGGACCCGTTTGGACTAGTCTGGGGGGTGGGGGTGTGTGTGTGTTGTTTGGCATCCCGGTGGTGCTCAGACGCCTGGGTCCCTGTTTTGGGTGGGGATGCCTGGGTTCTCTCTATATTGTTTGGCTTCGGGGAATGCTCACCCAGACACCTCAGTCCCTTTCTGGGGAGGGAGGGGGGTCCCCTGGGTCCCCCTGGTGGTGGTGGGGTTGCTCCTGCCTCTTTCTCCCCCTCCCCTGTCAATCCACAACCCCATCCACCCCCAAAATCGGGGTGTCCCCGCCCTCCATCCCCGCTGAAGTCTCTCTCCCACCAAAGAGGTGGCGGCTGCCGGTGGGGGGTGCGGGGGGAACCCTGGAGCAGCCGTCCCCCCCCGGCCCCCCCCGCAAGCTAATGGGACACTCTCAAAATAAGCCCCCAACCCCCACAGGACCCCTAACCCCTCCAACCCCCGGGGTCCCCCCCAAGTAGGGCCACCCCAATCTATAGGCCCTCCCCCCAGTCTGTGGGACATCCCCCCCTTCCAATCTACGGGTCCCCCCAAATTTGCCCCCTCCCCCCAATTTCGGGACCCCCAAATTTGTCCCTCGCCTCCCCATAGCAACACCCAAATCTACGGGAACCCCCCAACACTCCTCCCCCTTCTATGCCCTCCCCAAATTTGCCCCTGCCCCCCCCTTGCTCTGCTTGCTCCGCTGCTCCGCGCCGCCTCCGACCCTCCCCCACCTCTTCAGGGGACCCGGGCGTCCGGGTGCCCCAGCCCCGTGGAGTGGGGGGGTGGGGATTAAGGGGGGGCTTGGGAGACGCCCGGGTCCCCCCAGGACACCCACCCCTCCCCACCCCCAAAGCCTGTGTGTGCCTCAGTTTCCCCTTCCGTCTGTGTGTGTGTGTGGGGGGGGTATCACTCCCCGGACGCCCGGCTCCCCCCCGGCCCGGCGGGCGCTGTCGCGAAAGGGCCAGAAAGCGCGGCGGGGGGGCGGGGCCGATGCGGTAGGGGCGTGGTTAAGGGCGTGGTTACCTGCCCGAGGGGCGTGGCCGCGGCGGGGAGCGCGCGGCGGCGGCGTTTGGGCGGGAACGGCCGTTACCGGTCGCGTGGCGGCCCCGGGCGGCGGCGGCGGCGGCGGCGGCGGCGGCTCCGCGTCCTCAGGCTCGTCTGTCCCCGGGTCCCCGCGGCCCCCCGGGTCCCCCAGCGTCCTCTCACACCCCCCATACCTCCCCTCAAGGTCCCCCTCATGCCCCCCCGGGTCCCCTCAGCCCCGCAGTGCTCTCTCAGCCCCCCAATGTCCCCTCAGCCCCCCGGGCACCCACAGCTCCCCAGTGTCCCCCCGGGTCCCCTCATCCTCCCGCTGTCCCCACAGCCCCCCCCCCCCCCAGTGTTTCCCCGGGCCCCCTCAGCCCACCCGGGTCCCCCTCAGCCCCTCAATGTGCACTTAGTCCCCCGCCAATGTCCCCTCAGCCCCCCTGGGCACCCACAGCTCCTCAGTGTCCCTCCAGGTCCCCCCCCAGTGCCCCCCAGCCCCCCAGTGTCCCTTCAGCCCCTCCATAGCCCCCCACCAATGTCCCCACAGCCCCCCCTGGGTCACCGCAGCCCCTCATAGCCCCCCCCCCAATGTCCACTTAAACTCACTCCGGGTCCCCAATGTCCCCTCAGCCCCCTTCCCCCCCCCCCCCCCCCCCCCTTTCAGCCCCTTAAATGTCACCTCAGTCCCCACTGGGTCCCCTCAGCTCCCCCACAGACCCCCCCCAAATGTCCTTTGAGCCCCACATTTCCACTTAGACCCTGCCAATAACCCCTCAGTACCCCCCATGTCCCCTCAACCCCTCCGTGTCCCCCTGAAGTCCCTCTGGGTGCCCTCAGGCCCCCCAAATGTCCCCATAGCCCTCCCCAGTGTCCCCTCAGACCCATGGCAGGGATTAGGCCCCCCCTGCACACAGCAGAACCCCCAGGAAGTGTTGGGGGGCACCCCTATAGACACACACCCTCCCCCCCAGTAATTAACAGCTGCTTTTAATTGAGGGGGGAGAGGATTATGGGAGTTTGGTCAAGCTTGGTGGAGGGGTCCAGGGTGTCCGGGGGGATAACCCCCACCCTGCCTTTGCTAACGGCTCTCGGGGGACCCAGGCGTCCGGGAGCACCGACTCAGGTGAGCAGGACAGGGGGGACCCAGGGGTCCAGGACCCCCAAGTCCCCATAGGGTGCCCCCCCCATAGGTGCCAGTCGCCCCCTCCCCACCCATTAGGGTACCCCCTCAAACCCCTATGGGTCCTAGCCCGCCCCCCCTTACCCCGTAGGGTGCCCCCACACCCCATAGGGTGCCAGCCCTGCACCCCATAGGGTGTCAGGTCCCCTATCCCACGTCTATAGGGTGCCACCCTCATCCCATAGGGTGCCACCACCCCTCTCCTCACATCCCCATAGGGTGCCCCCTGCCGTGGGTGCCAACCCACCCCCCGTAGGGTGCCCCGCCCACCCCAATGGGTGCCCCCCTCCCAGGGTGTCCCCACCCCATGGGTTCCCCCCGCAAGGTGCCCCCCTAGACCCCCCTCTCTCCCCCTCCCAGCCCTGCCATCCTGCTCCTGCTGTCCCTCAGCCCCTGGTGGCTGTGGGTGTCCCCCCTGCCCCTTTGCCCACCTGCTTGGCCTACGCTCTTCTCATGTTGACCTGCACCATCTACACCATCAAAGCCCGGGGGGTCCTCGAGGCCTTCAACGAGGTCAAACCCATCGGCTTCACCATGTACACCACCTGCATCGTCTGGTTGGCCTTCAGCCCCATCTTCTTCAGCACCACCCAGTTTGGCCAAGAGGGTGAGGACATCTTGGGGACCAACTCAGGAGATGGAGGAGGTGGGATTTTGGGGACACACAGGAGGTTGGGGAGACCCAGGAGGTCAGAGATGGCTGTCTATGGGGGAAACCAAAGGGTTTGGAGGGACCCAGGAGGCGAGAGAGGTGGGATCTGGGGGGGACCCAGGAGGTTTGGGGGGACAAAGGAAGTTGGGGACAGGCAAGAGATGGGTGTCTTGTGAGACACAGAGTTTGGGGGGACCCGGGAGATCGGGGAGGTAGGGTTTTGGGGGGGGAACCCAGGAGGTTGGGGGGATCCAAGAGGTTGGAGATTGGGGTCTATGGGGGGATCCAGGGCTTTGGAGGGAGCCAGGAGACTGGGGAGATGGGTGACTATGGGGGAATCCAAGAGTTTGGGGGGACCCTGGGGGTTGGGGAGAACCCAGGAGGTTTGGGAGCACCCAAGAGATCGGTGAGTTGGATTGTGGCCCGTCGTGCACCATCCCCCACCTCAGCCCCCTCCCCCACCCCACAAACCCTCGTGCAAGGCCTTGCGTAGATCCTCGTGTGAATCTTTGTGCGAGCCCTCGTGCACAAACCCTCGTGCACCACCTCCCACCCCCCTCTGAGCTCCCCCACCCCTCCAGCCCCCCTTGTGCCCTCTCCAGCTCTCCTTGTACCCCTCCCCAAAACAACAACTCCCCCCAGGAACCCTTGTGTGAATCCTCGTGGAAATCCTAGTGTGAATCCTCATTCAAGACTCCGCGCAAAACCTCCCACCCCCTCCCCGCCCTCCAGATCCCCCGTCAACCCCCTCCTCCATCCCCCCCCCAGCTCCCCAGCCCCCTACCACAAGCCCTCATGGAAATCCTCGTTCAAACTCTCGTGCAAAACCACCTCGTAGGACGCCCATCCCCTGCCCCTCAAATCCCCCCTCAAACCCCTCCCCAACCCCCCCAATATTCCCCACAAACCCTCGTGTGAATCCTTGTGCAAGGCCCCTCGTGTGCCACCCTCTTAAATCCCCCCTCAAACCCCTCTCCCACACCTCCAACCCCCAGCCCTGGATGAACCCTCGTGCGAGGCCTCACACGAGGCCTTGTGCGAATCCTCATGCAAATACTAATGCAAGTCCTGTCGTGCGCCTCCATCGCCCTCCCTCCCCACAACCTCCCAAATCTCTCTCCCCACCCCTAGATTTCCGTGTGTAGCCATGTGCTGTGTTGAGGCGTGTTGTGTGTAGAGGTGTGTTCCATGTTGAGGCATGTTTTTTGTTGAGGCATCTTGCGTGTTGAGGTGTGTTAATGCATGTTGCGTCTTTAGGCGTGTTAAAGCATTTTGTATGTGGAGGCGTGTTAAAGCATGTTCTGTGTTGAGGCATGTTGCAAGTTGAGGCGTGTTAAATTCTGTTGCACGTTCAGGCATGTTCAAGCATGTTGCGTGTTGGGGTGTGTTAAAACATGTGTCCTGTTGAGGCATGTTCCCTGTTGAGGCATGTTCTGTGTTGAGTCGTGGTGCGTGTTGAGGTGTGTAAAAGCATGTTGCCTGTTGAGATGTGTGAAAACATGTTGCATCTTGAGGCATGTCAAAGCATGTTCCATGTTGAGGCATGTTCCATGTTGAGGCATGTTGCGTGTTGAAGCGTGTTGCATTTTGAGGTGTGTTGTATGTTAAGGCACATTGCATTTTGAGGTGTGTTAAAGCATGTTGTATGTTGAGGAGTGTTCTGCATTGAGTCACATTGCGTGTTGTGTGTTAAGGCGTGTTCAAGCAAGTTGCGTGTTGAGGCACCTCAAAAAAGCCTCAACGAGCAACACTCCTCAACATGCAACGTACTTTAAGATGCCTCAACATACAAGATGCTTCAGCATGGAAGAAGCCTCAACAGGTGGCTTCCCTCCCTCCAGGTGTCCATCTGTCCTTCCAGATGACTCTCCATTCCTCCAGGTGTCCATGAGTCATGTCCATCCATCTATCTCTGCAAGTGTCCTTGTGTCACAGCACATGTCCATCTATCCCTTCAGGTGTCCATCCATCCCTCCAGGTGTACATCTATCCCACGAGACGTCTATCTGTCCAACAAGGTGTCTATCTCTCCCTCCAGGTGTATATGTGTCCCAGCAACTGTCCATGCATAAAACAAGTTGTCCATCTCTCCGTCCAAGTGTCCGTCAATCCATTCCTCCAGGTGTCCATGTCTCTCACGATGTGTCCATCTGTCCCTTCAGGTGTCCATCCATCACTTCAGGTGTCCATCCATCACTTCAGGTGTCCATCCGTCCCACGAGATGTCCATCTGTCCAACGAGGTGTCCATTTGTCCCTCTAGGTGTCCATGTGTCCCACCAGTTCTCCATCTGTCACACCAACTGCCGTAATTCCCTCCACGTCTCCATCCATCCATCTCTCTAGGTATGCATGTGTGTTTCCATATGTCCATCTATCCATCTCTCCAGGTGTCCATCCATCCCACCAGGTGTCCCTCCATCAGTCGTGGTGTCCATCTGTCCGAACCGGTATCCATCTATCTGTACAACCAGGTGTCCATCTATCCCTCCAGGTGTCCATCCATCACTCCAGGTGTCAATCTGTCCCAAGCGGTTTCCATCTATTTGATACAACCAGGTGTCCATTTGTTCCACGAGATGTCCATCTGTCCAACGCGGTGTCCATCTGTCCTTCCAGGTGTCCATGTGTCCCAGGAGCAGTCCATCCATAAAACCAGGCATCCATCTGTTCCTTCACATGACCATCATGTCCAACTCTCCAATGAGGTGTCCATCTGTCCCTCCAGGTGTCCATTTCTCCAACAAGGTATCCATTTATCACTCCAGGAAACCATATGACCCTCCAGTTGTCCATTCCTCAAACCATGTGTCTGTCTGTCCCTCCACGTGTCAATCCTTCCATCTCCCCACGTGTCCATGTTTCTCATCACGTGGCCATCTATGCCTCCAGGTGTCCCTCCGTCCCACCAGGTATCCATCCATCACTCCAGGTGTCCATCTATCCCAATCGGTGTCCTTCGATCTGTACAACAAGATGTTCATTCCGTGATTCCATGATTCATCTGTCCTAGGTGTTGTCCATCTGTCCAACAAGGTGTCCTTTTGTTCCCCCAGTGGTCCATGTGTCCTTCCAGTTGTCCATCTTTCAAAGCAGTTCTCTGTCTGTCCCTCCACATGTCCATCCATCTATCTCTGCAAGTTTCCTTGTGTCACAGCATGTGTCCATCCATCCCTCCAGGTGTCCATCCATCACTGCAGGTGTCCATTCATTACTGCAGGTGTCCATTTGTCCCAGTAGACATCCATCTGTCCAATGAGGTATCTATCTGACCCAGCAGCTTTGCATGTGTTTCTCCACTTGTCCGTTCCTCAAACCAGAGGTCCCTCTCACACTCCAGGTGTCCATCTATCCCTTCAGGTGTCCAAGGCGGTGTCCATCTGTCCTTCCAGGTGTCCACGTGTCCCAGTAGCTGTCCACCCGTAAAACCAGGCATCCATCTGTTCCTCCACGTGACCATCGTGTCCAAGTGTCCAACGCGGTGTCCATCCATCCATCCCTCCAGGTGTTCATTAATTACTGCAGGTGTCTGTTTGTCCCACAAGATGTCCGTCTGTCCAACATGGTGGCTGTCTCTCCCTCCAGGTGTCCATGCAGCCCAGCAATTGTCCGTCCTTTAAACCAGGTGTCCATCTGTCCCTCGTGGGTGTCGATCCAGCCATCTCTCCAGGTGTCTATGGCTCTCACCAGGTGTCCATGTATCCCTCCAGGTGTCCATGGATCATTCCCGGTGTCCATCTGTCCTAAACGGTGTCCCTCTCTGGGTACAACCAGATGTCCATCTCTCCCTCCAGGTGTCCATGCGTCCCAGCAATTGTCCATCCTTAAAACCAGGTGTCCGTCTGTCCCTCCATGTGTCCGTCCATCCATCTCTCCAGGTGGCCATGTCTCTCACGATGTGTCCATCTCTTCCTCCAGGTGTCCCTCTGTCCCACGAGATATCCATCTGTCCATTGAGGTTTCCAGTTGTCCCTCCAGGTTTCCATGTGTCTCTCCAGTTGTCCATCCTTAAAACCAGGTGTCTGTCTGGCCCTCCACATACCCATCCATCTCTCCAGGTGTCCATCCATTTCTCCAGGAGTCCATGTCTATCACCACGTGTCCACCTATCCCTCCAGGTGTCCATCCATCCCTTCAGGTGTCCATCCATCCCTCCAGGTGTCCATCCATCATCCTTGGTGTCCTTCTCTCCCTACTGGTGTCCATCTATTTGATAAAACCAGGTGTCCATGTGTCCCTCCAGATGTCCATCTGTCCCTCCAGGTGTCGATCCATCCATCTCTCCAGGCGTCTATGGCTCTCACCACATGTCCGTCTCTCCCTCCACATCTCCATCCATCCCACCAGGTGTCCATCCATCATTCCAGGTATCCATCTGTCCCACGAGATGTCCATCTGTCCCACGGGATGTCCATCTGTCCAAACGAGGTGTCCGTTTGTTCCTCCAGCTGTCCATATTTCCCTCCAGATCTCTGTCCTTTAAACAGGTGTTCGTCTGTCCCTCCACGTGTCCATCCATCCATCCACCCAACTCTCCAGGTGTCCATGTGTCTCGCCACGTTTCCATCTATCCCTCCAGGAGTCCGTCTGTCCCACCAGGTGTCCGTCCCTCACTCCATGTGTCCCTCTGTCCCAACCGATATCCTTCGATCTTTACAACCAGATGTCCATCTGTCCAACGAGTTTTCCATCTTTCCCTCTAGGTTTCCGTGTGTCCCACCAGTTTTCCATCCGTCAAACCAGGTGTCCGTAAGTCCGTCCGTCCATCTCTCCAGGTGTCGATGCGTGTCACCACATATCCATCTCAGCCTCCAGATGTCCATCTGTCCTAGCTGGTTTCCACCTTTCTCTAGAGCCAGGTGTCCCTCTGTCCCACCAGATGTGTCCAACAAGGTGTCCATCTGTCCCTCCAGGTGTCCATCCATCACTGCTGGTGTCGATCTGTCCCAAGCGGTTTCCATCTATTTGATACAACCAGGTGTCCGTTTGTCCCACGAGATGTCCATCTCTCCAACACGGTGTCCATCTCTCCCTCCAGGTGTCCATGCGTCCCAGCAATTGTCCAACCTTCAAACCAGGTGTCCGTCTGTCCCTCCATGTGTCCGTCCATCCATCTCTCCAGGTGGCCATGTCTCTCACGATGTGTCCATCTCTTCCTCCAGGTGTCCCTCTGTCCCACGAGATATCCATCTGTCCATTGAGGTTTCCAGTTGTCCCTCCAGGTTTCCATGTGTCTCTCCAGTTGTCCATCCTTAAAACCAGGTGTCTGTCTGGCCCTCCACATACCCATCCGTCTCTCCAGGTGTCCATCCATCTCTCCAGGAGTCCATGTCTATCACCACGTGTCCACCTATCCCTCCAGGTGTCCATCCATCCCTTCAGGTGTCCATCCATCCCTCCAGGTGTCCATCCATCATCCTTGGTGTCCTTCTCTCCCTACTGGTGTCCATCTATTTGATAAAACCAGGTGTCCATGTGTCCCTCCAGATGTCCATCTGTCCCTCCAGGTGTCGATCCATCCATCTCTCCAGGCGTCTATGGCTCTCACCACATGTCCGTCTCTCCCTCCACATCTCCATCCATCCCACCAGGTGTCCATCCATCATTCCAGGTATCCATCTGGCCCAGCTGGTGTCCATCTGTCCCACGAGATGTCCATCTGTCCAAACGAGGTGTCCGTTTGTTCCTCCAGCTGTCCATATTTCTCTCCAGATCTCTATCCGTTAAACAGGTGTTCGTCTGTCCCTCCACGTGTCCATCCATCCATCCACCCAACTCTCCAGGTGTCCATGTGTCTCGCCATGTTTCCATCTATCCCTCCAGGAGTCCCTCTGTCCCACCAGGTGTCCGTCCCTCACTCCATGTGTCCCTCTGTCCCAACCGATATCCTTCGATCTTTACAACCAGATGTCCATCTGTCCAACGAGTTTTCCATCTTTCCCTCTAGGTTTCCATGTGTCCCACCAGTTTTCCATCCGTCAAACCAGGTGTCCGTAAGTCCCTCCGTCCATCTCTCCAGGTGTCGATGCGTGTCACCACGTATCCATCTCAGCCTCCAGATGTCCATCTGTCCTAGCTGGTTTCCACCTTTCTCTAGAGCCAGGTGTCCCTCTGTCCCACCAGATGTGTCCAACAAGGTGTCCCTCTGTCCCTCCAGGTGTCCATCCATCACTGCTGGTGTCGATCTGTCCCAAGCCGTTTCCATCTATTTGATACAACCAGGTGTCCGTTTGTCCCACGAGATGTCCATCTGTCTAAGGCGGTGTCCATCTGTCCTTCCAGCTCGTCTATCCATCACTCCAGGTGTCCCTTTTTCCAACGAGGTGTCCATTTGTCACTCCAGATGTCCATGTGTCCCTCCAGTTGTCCATCCGTCAAAACAGGTGTCCGTCTGTTCTCTCCACGTGTCCATCCATCCATCCATCCATCCCTCCAGGTGTCCATCCATCACTCCAGGTGTCCATTCATTACTGCAGGTGTCCATTTGTCTCACGAGACGTCCATCTGTCCAACGAGGTATCTATCTGACCCAGCAGGTTTCCATGTGTTTCTCCACTTGTCCATCCTTCAAAGCAGGGGTCCCTCTCACCCTCCAGGTGTCCATCTGTCCCTCCACCTGTCCATCCATCCATCACTGCTGGTGTCGATCTGTCCCAAGCGGTTTCCATCTATTTGATACAACCAGGTGTCCGTTTGTCCCACGAGATGTCCATCTCTCCAACACGGTGTCCATCTCTCCCTCCAGGTGTCCATGCGTCCCAGCAATTGTCCAACCTTCAAACCAGGTGTCCGTCTGTCCCTCCATGTGTCCGTCCATCCATCTCTCCAGGTGGCCATGTCTCTCACGATGTGTCCATCTCTTCCTCCAGGTGTCCCTCTGTCCCACGAGATATCCATCTGTCCATTGAGGTTTCCAGTTGTCCCTCCAGGTTTCCATGTGTCTCTCCAGTTGTCCATCCTTAAAACCAGGTGTCTGTCTGGCCCTCCACATACCCATCCGTCTCTCCAGGTGTCCATCCATCTCTCCAGGAGTCCATGTCTATCACCACGTGTCCACCTATCCCTCCAGGTGTCCATCCATCCCTTCAGGTGTCCATCCATCCCTCCAGGTGTCCATCCATCATCCTTGGTGTCCTTCTCTCCCTACTGGTGTCCATCTATTTGATAAAACCAGGTGTCCATGTGTCCCTCCAGATGTCCATCTGTCCCTCCAGGTGTCGATCCATCCATCTCTCCAGGCGTCTATGGCTCTCACCACATGTCCGTCTCTCCCTCCACATCTCCATCCATCCCACCAGGTGTCCATCCATCATTCCAGGTATCCATCTGGCCCAGCTGGTGTCCATCTGTCCCACGAGATGTCCATCTGTCCAAACGAGGTGTCCGTTTGTTCCTCCAGCTGTCCATATTTCTCTCCAGATCTCTATCCGTTAAACAGGTGTTCGTCTGTCCCTCCACGTGTCCATCCATCCATCCACCCAACTCTCCAGGTGTCCATGTGTCTCGCCATGTTTCCATCTATCCCTCCAGGAGTCCCTCTGTCCCACCAGGTGTCCGTCCCTCACTCCATGTGTCCCTCTGTCCCAACCGATATGCTTCGATCTTTACAACCAGATGTCCATCTGTCCAACGAGTTTTCCATCTTTCCCTCTAGGTTTCCATGTGTCCCACCAGTTTTCCATCCGTCAAACCAGGTGTCCGTAAGTCCCTCCGTCCATCTCTCCAGGTGTCGATGCGTGTCACCACGTATCCATCTCAGCCTCCAGATGTCCATCTGTCCTAGCTGGTTTCCACCTTTCTCTAGAGCCAGGTGTCCCTCTGTCCCACCAGATGTGTCCAACAAGGTGTCCCTCTGTCCCTCCAGGTGTCCATCCATCACTGCTGGTGTCGATCTGTCCCAAGCCGTTTCCATCTATTTGATACAACCAGGTGTCCGTTTGTCCCACGAGATGTCCATCTGTCTAAGGCGGTGTCCATCTGTCCTTCCAGCTCGTCTATCCATCACTCCAGGTGTCCCTTTTTCCAACGAGGTGTCCATTTGTCACTCCAGATGTCCATGTGTCCCTCCAGTTGTCCATCCGTCAAAACAGGTGTCCGTCTGTTCTCTCCACGTGTCCATCCATCCATCCATCCATCCCTCCAGGTGTCCATCCATCACTCCAGGTGTCCATTCATTACTGCAGGTGTCCATTTGTCTCACGAGACGTCCATCTGTCCAACGAGGTATCTATCTGACCCAGCAGGTTTCCATGTGTTTCTCCACTTGTCCATCCTTCAAAGCAGGGGTCCCTCTCACCCTCCAGGTGTCCATCTGTCCCTCCACCTGTCCATCCATCCATCACTGCTGGTGTCGATCTGTCCCAAGCGGTTTCCATCTATTTGATACAACCAGGTGTCCGTTTGTCCCACGAGATGTCCATCTCTCCAACACGGTGTCCATCTCTCCCTCCAGGTGTCCATGCGTCCCAGCAATTGTCCAACCTTCAAACCAGGTGTCCGTCTGTCCCTCCATGTGTCCGTCCATCCATCTCTCCAGGTGGCCATGTCTCTCACGATGTGTCCATCTCTTCCTCCAGGTGTCCCTCTGTCCCACGAGATATCCATCTGTCCATTGAGGTTTCCAGTTGTCCCTCCAGGTTTCCATGTGTCTCTCCAGTTGTCCATCCTTAAAACCAGGTGTCTGTCTGGCCCTCCACATACCCATCCGTCTCTCCAGGTGTCCATCCATCTCTCCAGGAGTCCATGTCTATCACCACGTGTCCACCTATCCCTCCAGGTGTCCATCCATCCCTTCAGGTGTCCATCCATCCCTCCAGGTGTCCATCCATCATCCTTGGTGTCCTTCTCTCCCTACTGGTGTCCATCTATTTGATAAAACCAGGTGTCCATGTGTCCCTCCAGATGTCCATCTGTCCCTCCAGGTGTCGATCCATCCATCTCTCCAGGCGTCTATGGCTCTCACCACATGTCCGTCTCTCCCTCCACATCTCCATCCATCCCACCAGGTGTCCATCCATCATTCCAGGTATCCATCTGGCCCAGCTGGTGTCCATCTGTCCCACGAGATGTCCATCTGTCCAAACGAGGTGTCCGTTTGTTCCTCCAGCTGTCCATATTTCTCTCCAGATCTCTATCCGTTAAACAGGTGTTCGTCTGTCCCTCCACGTGTCCATCCATCCATCCACCCAACTCTCCAGGTGTCCATGTGTCTCGCCATGTTTCCATCTATCCCTCCAGGAGTCCCTCTGTCCCACCAGGTGTCCGTCCCTCACTCCATGTGTCCCTCTGTCCCAACCGATATGCTTCGATCTTTACAACCAGATGTCCATCTGTCCAACGAGTTTTCCATCTTTCCCTCTAGGTTTCCATGTGTCCCACCAGTTTTCCATCCGTCAAACCAGGTGTCCGTAAGTCCCTCCGTCCATCTCTCCAGGTGTCGATGCGTGTCACCACGTATCCATCTCAGCCTCCAGATGTCCATCTGTCCTAGCTGGTTTCCACCTTTCTCTAGAGCCAGGTGTCCCTCTGTCCCACCAGATGTGTCCAACAAGGTGTCCCTCTGTCCCTCCAGGTGTCCATCCATCACTGCTGGTGTCGATCTGTCCCAAGCCGTTTCCATCTATTTGATACAACCAGGTGTCCGTTTGTCCCACGAGATGTCCATCTGTCCAAGGCGGTGTCCATCTGTCCTTGCAGCTCGTCTATCCATCACTCCAGGTGTCCCTTTTTCCAACGAGGTGTCCATTTGTCACTCCAGATGTCCATGTGTCCCTCCAGTTGTCCATCCGTCAAAACAGGTGTCCGTCTGTTCTCTCCACGTGTCCATCCATCCATCCATCCCTCCAGGTGTCCATCCATCACTCCAGGTGTCCATTCATTACTGCAGGTGTCCATTTGTCTCACGAGACGTCCATCTGTCCAACGAGGTATCTATCTGACCCAGCAGGTTTCCATGTGTTTCTCCACTTGTCCATCCTTCAAAGCAGGGGTCCCTCTCACCCTCCAGGTGTCCATCTGTCCCTCCACCTGTCCATCCATCCATCACTGCTGGTGTCGATCTGTCCCAAGCGGTTTCCATCTATTTGATACAACCAGGTGTCCGTTTGTCCCACGAGATGTCCATCTCTCCAACACGGTGTCCATCTCTCCCTCCAGGTGTCCATGCGTCCCAGCAATTGTCCAACCTTCAAACCAGGTGTCCGTCTGTCCCTCCATGTGTCCGTCCATCCATCTCTCCAGGTGGCCATGTCTCTCACGATGTGTCCATCTCTTCCTCCAGGTGTCCCTCTGTCCCACGAGATATCCATCTGTCCATTGAGGTTTCCAGTTGTCCCTCCAGGTTTCCATGTGTCTCTCCAGTTGTCCATCCTTAAAACCAGGTGTCTGTCTGGCCCTCCACATACCCATCCGTCTCTCCAGGTGTCCATCCATCTCTCCAGGAGTCCATGTCTATCACCACGTGTCCACCTATCCCTCCAGGTGTCCATCCATCCCTCCAGGTGTCCATCCATCATCCTTGGTGTCCTTCTCTCCCTACTGGTGTCCATCTATTTGATAAAACCAGGTGTCCATGTGTCCCTCCAGATGTCCATCTGTCCCTCCAGGTGTCGATCCATCCATCTCTCCAGGCGTCTATGGCTCTCACCACATGTCCGTCTCTCCCTCCACATCTCCATCCATCCCACCAGGTGTCCATCCATCATTCCAGGTATCCATCTGTCCCAGCTGGTGTCCATCTGTCCCACGAGATGTCCATCTGTCCAAACGAGGTGTCCGTTTGTTCCTCCAGCTGTCCATATTTCTCTCCAGATCTCTATCCGTTAAACAGGTGTTCGTCTGTCCCTCCACGTGTCCATCCATCCATCCACCCAACTCTCCAGGTGTCCATGTGTCTCGCCATGTTTCCATCTATCCCTCCAGGAGTCCCTCTGTCCCACCAGGTGTCTGTCCCTCACTCCATGTGTCCCTCTGTCCCAACCGATATCCTTCGATCTTTACAACCAGATGTCCATCTGTCCAACGAGTTTTCCATCTTTCCCTCTAGGTTTCCATGTGTCCCACCAGTTTTCCATCCGTCAAACCAGGTGTCCGTAAGTCCGTCCGTCCATCTCTCCAGGTGTCGATGCGTGTCACCACATATCCATCTCAGCCTCCAGATGTCCATCTGTCCTAGCTGGTTTCCACCTTTCTCTAGAGCCAGGTGTCCATCTGTCCCACCAGATGTGTCCAACAAGGTGTCCATCTGTCCCTCCAGGTGTCCATCCATCACTGCTGGTGTCGATCTGTCCCAAGCGGTTTCCATCTATTTGATACAACCAGGTGTCCGTTTGTCCCACGAGATGTCCATCTGTCTAAGGCGGTGTCCATCTGTCCTTGCAGCTCGTCTATCCATCACTCCAGGTGTCCCTTTTTCCAACGAGGTGTCCATTTGTCACTCCAGATGTCCATGTGTCCCTCCAGTTGTCCATCCGTCAAAACAGGTGTCCGTCTGTTCTCTCCACGTGTCCATCCATCCATCCATCCCTCCAGGTGTCCATCCATCACTCCAGGTGTCCATTCATTACTGCAGGTGTCCATTTGTCTCACGAGACGTCCATCTGTCCAACGAGGTATCTATCTGACCCAGCAGGTTTCCATGTGTTTCTCCACTTGTCCATCCTTCAAAGCAGGGGTCCCTCTCACCCTCCAGGTGTCCATCTGTCCCTCCACCTGTCCATCCATCCATCACTGCTGGTGTCGATCTGTCCCAAGCGGTTTCCATCTATTTGATACAACCAGGTGTCCGTTTGTCCCACGAGATGTCCATCTCTCCAACACGGTGTCCATCTCTCCCTCCAGGTGTCCATGCGTCCCAGCAATTGTCCAACCTTCAAACCAGGTGTCCGTCTGTCCCTCCATGTGTCCGTCCATCCATCTCTCCAGGTGGCCATGTCTCTCACGATGTGTCCATCTCTTCCTCCAGGTGTCCCTCTGTCCCACGAGATATCCATCTGTCCATTGAGGTTTCCAGTTGTCCCTCCAGGTTTCCATGTGTCTCTCCAGTTGTCCATCCTTAAAACCAGGTGTCTGTCTGGCCCTCCACATACCCATCCGTCTCTCCAGGTGTCCATCCATCTCTCCAGGAGTCCATGTCTATCACCACGTGTCCACCTATCCCTCCAGGTGTCCATCCATCCCTCCAGGTGTCCATCCATCATCCTTGGTGTCCTTCTCTCCCTACTGGTGTCCATCTATTTGATAAAACCAGGTGTCCATGTGTCCCTCCAGATGTCCATCTGTCCCTCCAGGTGTCGATCCATCCATCTCTCCAGGCGTCTATGGCTCTCACCACATGTCCGTCTCTCCCTCCACATCTCCATCCATCCCACCAGGTGTCCATCCATCATTCCAGGTATCCATCTGGCCCAGCTGGTGTCCATCTGTCCCACGAGATGTCCATCTGTCCAAACGAGGTGTCCGTTTGTTCCTCCAGCTGTCCATATTTCTCTCCAGATCTCTATCCGTTAAACAGGTGTTCGTCTGTCCCTCCACGTGTCCATCCATCCATCCACCCAACTCTCCAGGTGTCCATGTGTCTCGCCATGTTTCCATCTATCCCTCCAGGAGTCCCTCTGTCCCACCAGGTGTCTGTCCCTCACTCCATGTGTCCCTCTGTCCCAACCGATATCCTTCGATCTTTACAACCAGATGTCCATCTGTCCAACGAGTTTTCCATCTTTCCCTCTAGGTTTCCATGTGTCCCACCAGTTTTCCATCCGTCAAACCAGGTGTCCGTAAGTCCGTCCGTCCATCTCTCCAGGTGTCGATGCGTGTCACCACGTATCCATCTCAGCCTCCAGATGTCCATCTGTCCTAGCTGGTTTCCACCTTTCTCTAGAGCCAGGTGTCCATCTGTCCCACCAGATGTGTCCAACAAGGTGTCCATCTGTCCCTCCAGGTGTCCATCCATCACTGCTGGTGTCGATCTGTCCCAAGCGGTTTCCATCTATTTGATACAACCAGGTGTCCGTTTGTCCCACGAGATGTCCATCTCTCCAACACGGTGTCCATCTCTCCCTCCAGGTGTCCATGCGTCCCAGCAATTGTCCAACCTTCAAACCAGGTGTCCGTCTGTCCCTCCATGTGTCCGTCCATCCATCTCTCCAGGTGGCCATGTCTCTCACGATGTGTCCATCTCTTCCTCCAGGTGTCCCTCTGTCCCACGAGATATCCATCTGTCCATTGAGGTTTCCAGTTGTCCCTCCAGGTTTCCATGTGTCTCTCCAGTTGTCCATCCTTAAAACCAGGTGTCTGTCTGGCCCTCCACATACCCATCCGTCTCTCCAGGTGTCCATCCATCTCTCCAGGAGTCCATGTCTATCACCACGTGTCCACCTATCCCTCCAGGTGTCCACCTATCCCTCCAGGTGTCCATCCATCCCTCCAGGTGTCCATCCATCATCCTTGGTGTCCTTCTCTCCCTACTGGTGTCCATCTATTTGATAAAACCAGGTGTCCATGTGTCCCTCCAGATGTCCATCTGTCCCTCCAGGTGTCGATCCATCCATCTCTCCAGGCGTCTATGGCTCTCACCACATGTCCGTCTCTCCCTCCACATCTCCATCCATCCCACCAGGTGTCCATCCATCATTCCAGGTATCCATCTGTCCAAGCTGGTGTCCATCTGTCCAACGAGATGTCCATCTGTCCAAACGAGGTGTCCGTTTGTTCCTCCAGCTGTCCATATTTCTCTCCAGATCTCTATCCGTTAAACAGGTGTTCGTCTGTCCCTCCACGTGTCCATCCATCCATCCACCCAACTCTCCAGGTGTCCATGTGTCTCGCCATGTTTCCATCTATCCCTCCAGGAGTCCCTCTGTCCCACCAGGTGTCCGTCCCTCACTCCATGTGTCCCTCTGTCCCAACCGATATCCTTCGATCTTTACAACCAGATGTCCATCTGTCCAACGAGTTTTCCATCTTTCCCTCTAGGTTTCCATGTGTCCCACCAGTTTTCCATCCGTCAAACCAGGTGTCCGTAAGTCCCTCCGTCCATCTCTCCAGGTGTCGATGCGTGTCACCACGTATCCATCTCAGCCTCCAGATGTCCATCTGTCCTAGCTGGTTTCCACCTTTCTCTAGAGCCAGGTGTCCCTCTGTCCCACCAGATGTGTCCAACAAGGTGTCCATCTGTCCCTCCAGGTGTCCATCCATCACTGCTGGTGTTGATCTGTCCCAAGCGGTTTCTATCTATTTGATACAACCAGGTGTCCGTTTGTCCCACGAGATGTCCATCTGTCCAAGGCGGTGTCCATCTGTCCTTGCAGCTCGTCTATCCATCACTCCAGGTGTCCCTTTTTCCAACGAGGTGTCCATTTGTCACTCCAGATGTCCATGTGTCCCTCCAGTTGTCCATCCGTCAAAACAGGTGTCCGTCTGTTCTCTCCACGTGTCCATCCATCCATCCATCCCTCCAGGTGTCCATCCATCACTCCAGGTGTCCATTCATTACTGCAGGTGTCCATTTGTCTCACGAGACGTCCATCTGTCCAACGAGGTATCTATCTGACCCAGCAGGTTTCCATGTGTTTCTCCACTTGTCCATCCTTCAAACCAGGGGTCCCTCTCACCCTCCAGGTGTCCATCTGTCCCTCCACCTGTCCATCCATCCATCACTGCTGGTGTCGATCTGTCCCAAGCGGTTTCCATCTATTTGATACAACCAGGTGTCCGTTTGTCCCACGAGATGTCCATCTCTCCAACACGGTGTCCATCTCTCCCTCCAGGTGTCCATGCGTCCCAGCAATTGTCCAACCTTCAAACCAGGTGTCCGTCTGTCCCTCCATGTGTCCGTCCATCCATCTCTCCAGGTGGCCATGTCTCTCACGATGTGTCCATCTCTTCCTCCAGGTGTCCCTCTGTCCCACGAGATATCCATCTGTCCATTGAGGTTTCCAGTTGTCCCTCCAGGTTTCCATGTGTCTCTCCAGTTGTCCATCCTTAAAACCAGGTGTCTGTCTGGCCCTCCACATACCCATCCGTCTCTCCAGGTGTCCATCCATCTCTCCAGGAGTCCATGTCTATCACCACGTGTCCACCTATCCCTCCAGGTGTCCATCCATCCCTCCAGGTGTCCATCCATCATCCTTGGTGTCCTTCTCTCCCTACTGGTGTCCATCTATTTGATAAAACCAGGTGTCCATGTGTCCCTCCAGATGTCCATCTGTCCCTCCAGGTGTCGATCCATCCATCTCTCCAGGCGTCTATGGCTCTCACCACATGTCCGTCTCTCCCTCCACATCTCCATCCATCCCACCAGGTGTCCATCCATCATTCCAGGTATCCATCTGGCCCAGCTGGTGTCCATCTGTCCCACGAGATGTCCATCTGTCCAAACGAGGTGTCCGTTTGTTCCTCCAGCTGTCCATATTTCTCTCCAGATCTCTATCCGTTAAACAGGTGTTCGTCTGTCCCTCCACGTGTCCATCCATCCATCCACCCAACTCTCCAGGTGTCCATGTGTCTCGCCATGTTTCCATCTATCCCTCCAGGAGTCCCTCTGTCCCACCAGGTGTCTGTCCCTCACTCCATGTGTCCCTCTGTCCCAACCGATATCCTTCGATCTTTACAACCAGATGTCCATCTGTCCAACGAGTTTTCCATCTTTCCCTCTAGGTTTCCATGTGTCCCACCAGTTTTCCATCCGTCAAACCAGGTGTCCGTAAGTCCGTCCGTCCATCTCTCCAGGTGTCGATGCGTGTCACCACGTATCCATCTCAGCCTCCAGATGTCCATCTGTCCTAGCTGGTTTCCACCTTTCTCTAGAGCCAGGTGTCCATCTGTCCCACCAGATGTGTCCAACAAGGTGTCCATCTGTCCCTCCAGGTGTCCATCCATCACTGCTGGTGTCGATCTGTCCCAAGCGGTTTCCATCTATTTGATACAACCAGGTGTCCGTTTGTCCCACGAGATGTCCATCTCTCCAACACGGTGTCCATCTCTCCCTCCAGGTGTCCATGCGTCCCAGCAATTGTCCAACCTTCAAACCAGGTGTCCGTCTGTCCCTCCATGTGTCCGTCCATCCATCTCTCCAGGTGGCCATGTCTCTCACGATGTGTCCATCTCTTCCTCCAGGTGTCCCTCTGTCCCACGAGATATCCATCTGTCCATTGAGGTTTCCAGTTGTCCCTCCAGGTTTCCATGTGTCTCTCCAGTTGTCCATCCTTAAAACCAGGTGTCTGTCTGGCCCTCCACATACCCATCCGTCTCTCCAGGTGTCCATCCATCTCTCCAGGAGTCCATGTCTATCACCACGTGTCCACCTATCCCTCCAGGTGTCCATCCATCCCTTCAGGTGTCCATCCATCCCTCCAGGTGTCCATCCATCATCCTTGGTGTCCTTCTCTCCCTACTGGTGTCCATCTATTTGATAAAACCAGGTGTCCATGTGTCCCTCCAGATGTCCATCTGTCCCTCCAGGTGTCGATCCATCCATCTCTCCAGGCGTCTATGGCTCTCACCACATGTCCGTCTCTCCCTCCACATCTCCATCCATCCCACCAGGTGTCCATCCATCATTCCAGGTATCCATCTGGCCCAGCTGGTGTCCATCTGTCCCACGAGATGTCCATCTGTCCAAACGAGGTGTCCGTTTGTTCCTCCAGCTGTCCATATTTCTCTCCAGATCTCTATCCGTTAAACAGGTGTTCGTCTGTCCCTCCACGTGTCCATCCATCCATCCACCCAACTCTCCAGGTGTCCATGTGTCTCGCCATGTTTCCATCTATCCCTCCAGGAGTCCCTCTGTCCCACCAGGTGTCCGTCCCTCACTCCATGTGTCCCTCTGTCCCAACCGATATCCTTCGATCTTTACAACCAGATGTCCATCTGTCCAACGAGTTTTCCATCTTTCCCTCTAGGTTTCCATGTGTCCCACCAGTTTTCCATCCGTCAAACCAGGTGTCCGTAAGTCCCTCCGTCCATCTCTCCAGGTGTCGATGCGTGTCACCACGTATCCATCTCAGCCTCCAGATGTCCATCTGTCCTAGCTGGTTTCCACCTTTCTCTAGAGCCAGGTGTCCATCTGTCCCACCAGATGTGTCCAACAAGGTGTCCCTCTGTCCCTCCAGGTGTCCATCCATCACTGCTGGTGTCGATCTGTCCCAAGCGGTTTCCATCTATTTGATACAACCAGGTGTCCGTTTGTCCCACGAGATGTCCATCTGTCTAAGGCGGTGTCCATCTGTCCTTGCAGCTCGTCTATCCATCACTCCAGGTGTCCCTTTTTCCAACGAGGTGTCCATTTGTCACTCCAGATGTCCATGTGTCCCTCCAGTTGTCCATCCGTCAAAACAGGTGTCCGTCTGTTCTCTCCACGTGTCCATCCATCCATCCATCCCTCCAGGTGTCCATCCATCACTCCAGGTGTCCATTCATTACTGCAGGTGTCCATTTGTCTCACGAGACGTCCATCTGTCCAACGAGGTATCTATCTGACCCAGCAGGTTTCCATGTGTTTCTCCACTTGTCCATCCTTCAAAGCAGGGGTCCCTCTCACCCTCCAGGTGTCCATCTGTCCCTCCACCTGTCCATCCATCCATCACTGCTGGTGTCGATCTGTCCCAAGCGGTTTCCATCTATTTGATACAACCAGGTGTCCGTTTGTCCCACGAGATGTCCATCTCTCCAACACGGTGTCCATCTCTCCCTCCAGGTGTCCATGCGTCCCAGCAATTGTCCAACCTTCAAACCAGGTGTCCGTCTGTCCCTCCATGTGTCCGTCCATCCATCTCTCCAGGTGGCCATGTCTCTCACGATGTGTCCATCTCTTCCTCCAGGTGTCCCTCTGTCCCACGAGATATCCATCTGTCCATTGAGGTTTCCAGTTGTCCCTCCAGGTTTCCATGTGTCTCTCCAGTTGTCCATCCTTAAAACCAGGTGTCTGTCTGGCCCTCCACATACCCATCCGTCTCTCCAGGTGTCCATCCATCTCTCCAGGAGTCCATGTCTATCACCACGTGTCCACCTATCCCTCCAGGTGTCCATCCATCCCTTCAGGTGTCCATCCATCCCTCCAGGTGTCCATCCATCATCCTTGGTGTCCTTCTCTCCCTACTGGTGTCCATCTATTTGATAAAACCAGGTGTCCATGTGTCCCTCCAGATGTCCATCTGTCCCTCCAGGTGTCGATCCATCCATCTCTCCAGGCGTCTATGGCTCTCACCACATGTCCGTCTCTCCCTCCACATCTCCATCCATCCCACCAGGTGTCCATCCATCATTCCAGGTATCCATCTGGCCCAGCTGGTGTCCATCTGTCCCACGAGATGTCCATCTGTCCAAACGAGGTGTCCGTTTGTTCCTCCAGCTGTCCATATTTCTCTCCAGATCTCTATCCGTTAAACAGGTGTTCGTCTGTCCCTCCACGTGTCCATCCATCCATCCACCCAACTCTCCAGGTGTCCATGTGTCTCGCCATGTTTCCATCTATCCCTCCAGGAGTCCCTCTGTCCCACCAGGTGTCCGTCCCTCACTCCATGTGTCCCTCTGTCCCAACCGATATCCTTCGATCTTTACAACCAGATGTCCATCTGTCCAACGAGTTTTCCATCTTTCCCTCTAGGTTTCCATGTGTCCCACCAGTTTTCCATCCGTCAAACCAGGTGTCCGTAAGTCTGTCCGTCCATCTCTCCAGGTGTCGATGCGTGTCACCACGTATCCATCTCAGCCTCCAGATGTCCATCTGTCCTAGCTGGTTTCCACCTTTCTCTAGAGCCAGGTGTCCATCTGTCCCACCAGATGTGTCCAACAAGGTGTCCCTCTGTCCCTCCAGGTGTCCATCCATCACTGCTGGTGTCGATCTGTCCCAAGCGGTTTCCATCTATTTGATACAACCAGGTGTCCGTTTGTCCCACGAGATGTCCATCTGTCTAAGGCGGTGTCCATCTGTCCTTGCAGCTCGTCTATCCATCACTCCAGGTGTCCCTTTTTCCAACGAGGTGTCCATTTGTCACTCCAGATGTCCATGTGTCCCTCCAGTTGTCCATCCGTCAAAACAGGTGTCCGTCTGTTCTCTCCACGTGTCCATCCATCCATCCATCCCTCCAGGTGTCCATCCATCACTCCAGGTGTCCATTCATTACTGCAGGTGTCCATTTGTCTCACGAGACGTCCATCTGTCCAACGAGGTATCTATCTGACCCAGCAGGTTTCCATGTGTTTCTCCACTTGTCCATCCTTCAAAGCAGGGGTCCCTCTCACCCTCCAGGTGTCCATCTGTCCCTCCACCTGTCCATCCATCCATCACTGCTGGTGTCGATCTGTCCCAAGCGGTTTCCATCTATTTGATACAACCAGGTGTCCGTTTGTCCCACGAGATGTCCATCTCTCCAACACGGTGTCCATCTCTCCCTCCAGGTGTCCATGCGTCCCAGCAATTGTCCAACCTTCAAACCAGGTGTCCGTCTGTCCCTCCATGTGTCCGTCCATCCATCTCTCCAGGTGGCCATGTCTCTCACGATGTGTCCATCTCTTCCTCCAGGTGTCCCTCTGTCCCACGAGATATCCATCTGTCCATTGAGGTTTCCAGTTGTCCCTCCAGGTTTCCATGTGTCTCTCCAGTTGTCCATCCTTAAAACCAGGTGTCTGTCTGGCCCTCCACATACCCATCCGTCTCTCCACGTGTCCATCCATCTCTCCAGGAGTCCATGTCTATCACCACGTGTCCACCTATCCCTCCAGGTGTCCATCCATCCCTTCAGGTGTCCATCCATCCCTCCAGGTGTCCATCCATCATCCTTGGTGTCCTTCTCTCCCTACTGGTGTCCATCTATTTGATAAAACCAGGTGTCCATGTGTCCCTCCAGATGTCCATCTGTCCCTCCAGGTGTCGATCCATCCATCTCTCCAGGCGTCTATGGCTCTCACCACATGTCCGTCTCTCCCTCCACATCTCCATCCATCCCACCAGGTGTCCATCCATCATTCCAGGTATCCATCTGGCCCAGCTGGTGTCCATCTGTCCCACGAGATGTCCATCTGTCCAAACGAGGTGTCCGTTTGTTCCTCCAGCTGTCCATATTTCTCTCCAGATCTCTATCCGTTAAACAGGTGTTCGTCTGTCCCTCCACGTGTCCATCCATCCATCCACCCAACTCTCCAGGTGTCCATGTGTCTCGCCATGTTTCCATCTATCCCTCCAGGAGTCCCTCTGTCCCACCAGGTGTCCGTCCCTCACTCCATGTGTCCCTCTGTCCCAACCGATATGCTTCGATCTTTACAACCAGATGTCCATCTGTCCAACGAGTTTTCCATCTTTCCCTCTAGGTTTCCATGTGTCCCACCAGTTTTCCATCCGTCAAACCAGGTGTCCGTAAGTCCCTCCGTCCATCTCTCCAGGTGTCGATGCGTGTCACCACGTATCCATCTCAGCCTCCAGATGTCCATCTGTCCTAGCTGGTTTCCACCTTTCTCTAGAGCCAGGTGTCCATCTGTCCCACCAGATGTGTCCAACAAGGTGTCCCTCTGTCCCTCCAGGTGTCCATCCATCACTGCTGGTGTCGATCTGTCCCAAGCGGTTTCCATCTATTTGATACAACCAGGTGTCCGTTTGTCCCACGAGATGTCCATCTGTCTAAGGCGGTGTCCATCTGTCCTTGCAGCTCGTCTATCCATCACTCCAGGTGTCCCTTTTTCCAACGAGGTGTCCATTTGTCACTCCAGATGTCCATGTGTCCCTCCAGTTGTCCATCCGTCAAAACAGGTGTCCGTCTGTTCTCTCCACGTGTCCATCCATCCATCCATCCCTCCAGGTGTCCATCCATCACTCCAGGTGTCCATTCATTACTGCAGGTGTCCATTTGTCTCACGAGAACGTCCATCTGTCCAACGAGGTATCTATCTGACCCAGCAGGTTTCCATGTGTTTCTCCACTTGTCCATCCTTCAAAGCAGGGGTCCCTCTCACCCTCCAGGTGTCCATCTGTCCCTCCACCTGTCCATCCATCCATCACTGCTGGTGTCGATCTGTCCCAAGCGGTTTCCATCTATTTGATACAACCAGGTGTCCGTTTGTCCCACGAGATGTCCATCTCTCCAACACGGTGTCCATCTCTCCCTCCAGGTGTCCATGCGTCCCAGCAATTGTCCAACCTTCAAACCAGGTGTCCGTCTGTCCCTCCATGTGTCCGTCCATCCATCTCTCCAGGTGGCCATGTCTCTCACGATGTGTCCATCTCTTCCTCCAGGTGTCCCTCTGTCCCACGAGATATCCATCTGTCCATTGAGGTTTCCAGTTGTCCCTCCAGGTTTCCATGTGTCTCTCCAGTTGTCCATCCTTAAAACCAGGTGTCTGTCTGGCCCTCCACATACCCATCCGTCTCTCCAGGTGTCCATCCATCTCTCCAGGAGTCCATGTCTATCACCACGTGTCCACCTATCCCTCCAGGTGTCCATCCATCCCTTCAGGTGTCCATCCATCCCTCCAGGTGTCCATCCATCATCCTTGGTGTCCTTCTCTCCCTACTGGTGTCCATCTATTTGATAAAACCAGGTGTCCATGTGTCCCTCCAGATGTCCATCTGTCCCTCCAGGTGTCGATCCATCCATCTCTCCAGGCGTCTATGGCTCTCACCACATGTCCGTCTCTCCCTCCACATCTCCATCCATCCCACCAGGTGTCCATCCATCATTCCAGGTATCCATCTGGCCCAGCTGGTGTCCATCTGTCCCACGAGATGTCCATCTGTCCAAACGAGGTGTCCGTTTGTTCCTCCAGCTGTCCATATTTCTCTCCAGATCTCTATCCGTTAAACAGGTGTTCGTCTGTCCCTCCACGTGTCCATCCATCCATCCACCCAACTCTCCAGGTGTCCATGTGTCTCGCCATGTTTCCATCTATCCCTCCAGGAGTCCCTCTGTCCCACCAGGTGTCCGTCCCTCACTCCATGTGTCCCTCTGTCCCAACCGATATCCTTCGATCTTTACAACCAGATGTCCATCTGTCCAACGAGTTTTCCATCTTTCCCTCTAGGTTTCCATGTGTCCCACCAGTTTTCCATCCGTCAAACCAGGTGTCCGTAAGTCCCTCCGTCCATCTCTCCAGGTGTCGATGCGTGTCACCACGTATCCATCTCAGCCTCCAGATGTCCATCTGTCCTAGCTGGTTTCCACCTTTCTCTAGAGCCAGGTGTCCCTCTGTCCCACCAGATGTGTCCAACAAGGTGTCCATCTGTCCCTCCAGGTGTCCATCCATCACTCCAGGTGTCGATCTGTCCCAAGCGGTTTCCATCTATTTGATACAACCAGGTGTCCGTTTGTCCCACGAGATGTCCATCTGTCTAAGGCGGTGTCCATCTGTCCTTGCAGCTTGTCTATCCATCACTCCAGGTGTCCCTTTTTCCAACGAGGTGTCCATTTGTCACTCCAGATGTCCATGTGTCCCTCCAGTTGTCCATCCGTCAAAACAGGTGTCCGTCTGTTCTCTCCACGTGTCCATCCATCCATCCATCCCTCCAGGTGTCCATCCATCACTCCAAGTGTCCATTCATTACTGCAGGTGTCCATTTGTCTCACGAGACGTCCATCTGTCCAACGAGGTATCTATCTGACCCAGCAGGTTTCCATGTGTTTCTCCACTTGTCCATCCTTCAAAGCAGGGGTCCCTCTCACCCTCCAGGTGTCCATCTGTCCCTCCACCTGTCCATCCATCCATCACTGCTGGTGTCGATCTGTCCCAAGCGGTTTCCATCTATTTGATACAACCAGGTGTCCGTTTGTCCCACGAGATGTCCATCTCTCCAACACGGTGTCCATCTCTCCCTCCAGGTGTCCATGCGTCCCAGCAATTGTCCAACCTTCAAACCAGGTGTCCGTCTGTCCCTCCATGTGTCCGTCCATCCATCTCTCCAGGTGGCCATGTCTCTCACGATGTGTCCATCTCTTCCTCCAGGTGTCCCTCTGTCCCACGAGATATCCATCTGTCCATTGAGGTTTCCAGTTGTCCCTCCAGGTTTCCATGTGTCTCTCCAGTTGTCCATCCTTAAAACCAGGTGTCTGTCTGGCCCTCCACATACCCATCCGTCTCTCCAGGTGTCCATCCATCTCTCCAGGAGTCCATGTCTATCACCACGTGTCCACCTATCCCTCCAGGTGTCCATCCATCCCTTCAGGTGTCCATCCATCCCTCCAGGTGTCCATCCATCATCCTTGGTGTCCTTCTCTCCCTACTGGTGTCCATCTATTTGATAAAACCAGGTGTCCATGTGTCCCTCCAGATGTCCATCTGTCCCTCCAGGTGTCGATCCATCCATCTCTCCAGGCGTCTATGGCTCTCACCACATGTCCGTCTCTCCCTCCACATCTCCATCCATCCCACCAGGTGTCCATCCATCATTCCAGGTATCCATCTGGCCCAGCTGGTGTCCATCTGTCCCACGAGATGTCCATCTGTCCAAACGAGGTGTCCGTTTGTTCCTCCAGCTGTCCATATTTCTCTCCAGATCTCTATCCGTTAAACAGGTGTTCGTCTGTCCCTCCACGTGTCCATCCATCCATCCACCCAACTCTCCAGGTGTCCATGTGTCTCGCCATGTTTCCATCTATCCCTCCAGGAGTCCCTCTGTCCCACCAGGTGTCCGTCCCTCACTCCATGTGTCCCTCTGTCCCAACCGATATCCTTCGATCTTTACAACCAGATGTCCATCTGTCCAACGAGTTTTCCATCTTTCCCTCTAGGTTTCCATGTGTCCCACCAGTTTTCCATCCGTCAAACCAGGTGTCCGTAAGTCCCTCCGTCCATCTCTCCAGGTGTCGATGCGTGTCACCACGTATCCATCTCAGCCTCCAGATGTCCATCTGTCCTAGCTGGTTTCCACCTTTCTCTAGAGCCAGGTGTCCCTCTGTCCCACCAGATGTGTCCAACAAGGTGTCCATCTGTCCCTCCAGGTGTCCATCCATCACTGCTGGTGTCGATCTGTCCCAAGCGGTTTCCATCTATTTGATACAACCAGGTGTCCGTTTGTCCCACGAGATGTCCATCTGTCCAAGGCGGTGTCCATCTGTCCTTGCAGCTCGTCTATCCATCACTCCAGGTGTCCCTTTTTCCAACGAGGTGTCCATTTGTCACTCCAGATGTCCATGTGTCCCTCCAGTTGTCCATCCGTCAAAACAGGTGTCCGTCTGTTCTCTCCACGTGTCCATCCATCCATCCATCCCTCCAGGTGTCCATCCATCACTCCAGGTGTCCATTCATTACTGCAGGTGTCCATTTGTCTCACGAGACGTCCATCTGTCCAACGAGGTATCTATCTGACCCAGCAGGTTTCCATGTGTTTCTCCACTTGTCCATCCTTCAAAGCAGGGGTCCCTCTCACCCTCCAGGTGTCCATCTGTCCCTCCACCTGTCCATCCATCCATCACTGCTGGTGTCGATGTGTCCCAAGCGGTTTCCATCTATTTGATACAACCAGGTGTCCGTTTGTCCCACGAGATGTCCATCTCTCCAACACGGTGTCCATCTCTCCCTCCAGGTGTCCATGCGTCCCAGCAATTGTCCAACCTTCAAACCAGGTGTCCGTCTGTCCCTCCATGTGTCCGTCCATCCATCTCTCCAGGTGGCCATGTCTCTCACGATGTGTCCATCTCTTCCTCCAGGTGTCCCTCTGTCCCACGAGATATCCATCTGTCCACTGAGGTTTCCAGTTGTCCCTCCAGGTTTCCATGTGTCTCTCCAGTTGTCCATCCTTAAAACCAGGTGTCTGTCTGGCCCTCCACATACCCATCCGTCTCTCCAGGTGTCCATCCATCTCTCCAGGAGTCCATGTCTATCACCACGTGTCCACCTATCCCTCCAGGTGTCCATCCATCCCTTCAGGTGTCCATCCATCCCTCCAGGTGTCCATCCATCATCCTTGGTGTCCTTCTCTCCCTACTGGTGTCCATCTATTTGATAAAACCAGGTGTCCATGTGTCCCTCCAGATGTCCATCTGTCCCTCCAGGTGTCGATCCATCCATCTCTCCAGGCGTCTATGGCTCTCACCACATGTCCGTCTCTCCCTCCACATCTCCATCCATCCCACCAGGTGTCCATCCATCATTCCAGGTATCCATCTGGCCCAGCTGGTGTCCATCTGTCCCACGAGATGTCCATCTGTCCAAACGAGGTGTCCGTTTGTTCCTCCAGCTGTCCATATTTCTCTCCAGATCTCTATCCGTTAAACAGGTGTTCGTCTGTCCCTCCACGTGTCCATCCATCCATCCACCCAACTCTCCAGGTGTCCATGTGTCTCGCCATGTTTCCATCTATCCCTCCAGGAGTCCCTCTGTCCCACCAGGTGTCCGTCCCTCACTCCATGTGTCCCTCTGTCCCAACCGATATCCTTCGATCTTTACAACCAGATGTCCATCTGTCCAACGAGTTTTCCATCTTTCCCTCTAGGTTTCCATGTGTCCCACCAGTTTTCCATCCGTCAAACCAGGTGTCCGTAAGTCCCTCCGTCCATCTCTCCAGGTGTCGATGCGTGTCACCACGTATCCATCTCAGCCTCCAGATGTCCATCTGTCCTAGCTGGTTTCCACCTTTCTCTAGAGCCAGGTGTCCCTCTGTCCCACCAGATGTGTCCAACAAGGTGTCCATCTGTCCCTCCAGGTGTCCATCCATCACTGCTGGTGTTGATCTGTCCCAAGCGGTTTCCATCTATTTGATACAACCAGGTGTCCGTTTGTCCCACGAGATGTCCATCTGTCTAAGGCGGTGTCCATCTGTCCTTGCAGCTCGTCTATCCATCACTCCAGGTGTCCCTTTTTCCAACGAGGTGTCCATTTGTCACTCCAGATGTCCATGTGTCCCTCCAGTTGTCCATCCGTCAAAACAGGTGTCCGTCTGTTCTCTCCACGTGTCCATCCATCCATCCATCCCTCCAGGTGTCCATCCATCACTCCAAGTGTCCATTCATTACTGCAGGTGTCCATTTGTCTCACGAGACGTCCATCTGTCCAACGAGGTATCTATCTGACCCAGCAGGTTTCCATGTGTTTCTCCACTTGTCCATCCTTCAAAGCAGGGGTCCCTTTCACCCTCCAGGTGTCCATCTGTCCCTCCACCTGTCCATCCATCCATCACTGCTGGTGTCGATCTGTCCCAAGCGGTTTCCATCTATTTGATACAACCAGGTGTCCGTTTGTCCCACGAGATGTCCATCTCTCCAACACGGTGTCCATCTCTCCCTCCAGGTGTCCATGCGTCCCAGCAATTGTCCAACCTTCAAACCAGGTGTCCGTCTGTCCCTCCATGTGTCCGTCCATCCATCTCTCCAGGTGGCCATGTCTCTCACGATGTGTCCATCTCTTCCTCCAGGTGTCCCTCTGTCCCACGAGATATCCATCTGTCCATTGAGGTTTCCAGTTGTCCCTCCAGGTTTCCATGTGTCTCTCCAGTTGTCCATCCTTAAAACCAGGTGTCTGTCTGGCCCTCCACATACCCATCCGTCTCTCCAGGTGTCCATCCATCTCTCCAGGAGTCCATGTCTATCACCACGTGTCCACCTATCCCTCCAGGTGTCCATCCATCCCTCCAGGTGTCCATCCATCATCCTTGGTGTCCTTCTCTCCCTACTGGTGTCCATCTATTTGATAAAACCAGGTGTCCATGTGTCCCTCCAGATGTCCATCTGTCCCTCCAGGTGTCGATCCATCCATCTCTCCAGGCGTCTATGGCTCTCACCACATGTCCGTCTCTCCCTCCACATCTCCATCCATCCCACCAGGTGTCCATCCATCATTCCAGGTATCCATCTGGCCCAGCTGGTGTCCATCTGTCCCACGAGATGTCCATCTGTCCAAACGAGGTGTCCGTTTGTTCCTCCAGCTGTCCATATTTCTCTCCAGATCTCTATCCGTTAAACAGGTGTTCGTCTGTCCCTCCACGTGTCCATCCATCCATCCACCCAACTCTCCAGGTGTCCATGTGTCTCGCCATGTTTCCATCTATCCCTCCAGGAGTCCCTCTGTCCCACCAGGTGTCTGTCCCTCACTCCATGTGTCCCTCTGTCCCAACCGATATCCTTCGATCTTTACAACCAGATGTCCATCTGTCCAACGAGTTTTCCATCTTTCCCTCTAGGTTTCCATGTGTCCCACCAGTTTTCCATCCGTCAAACCAGGTGTCCGTAAGTCCCTCCGTCCATCTCTCCAGGTGTCGATGCGTGTCACCACGTATCCATCTCAGCCTCCAGATGTCCATCTGTCCTAGCTGGTTTCCACCTTTCTCTAGAGCCAGGTGTCCATCTGTCCCACCAGATGTGTCCAACAAGGTGTCCATCTGTCCCTCCAGGTGTCCATCCATCACTGCTGGTGTCGATCTGTCCCAAGCGGTTTCCATCTATTTGATACAACCAGGTGTCCGTTTGTCCCACGAGATGTCCATCTCTCCAACACGGTGTCCATCTCTCCCTCCAGGTGTCCATGCGTCCCAGCAATTGTCCAACCTTCAAACCAGGTGTCCGTCTGTCCCTCCATGTGTCCGTCCATCCATCTCTCCAGGTGGCCATGTCTCTCACGATGTGTCCATCTCTTCCTCCAGGTGTCCCTCTGTCCCACGAGATATCCATCTGTCCATTGAGGTTTCCAGTTGTCCCTCCAGGTTTCCATGTGTCTCTCCAGTTGTCCATCCTTAAAACCAGGTGTCTGTCTGGCCCTCCACATACCCATCCGTCTCTCCAGGTGTCCATCCATCTCTCCAGGAGTCCATGTCTATCACCACGTGTCCACCTATCCCTCCAGGTGTCCATCCATCCCTTCAGGTGTCCATCCATCCCTCCAGGTGTCCATCCATCATCCTTGGTGTCCTTCTCTCCCTACTGGTGTCCATCTATTTGATAAAACCAGGTGTCCATGTGTCCCTCCAGATGTCCATCTGTCCCTCCAGGTGTCGATCCATCCATCTCTCCAGGCGTCTATGGCTCTCACCACATGTCCGTCTCTCCCTCCACATCTCCATCCATCCCACCAGGTGTCCATCCATCATTCCAGGTATCCATCTGGCCCAGCTGGTGTCCATCTGTCCCACGAGATGTCCATCTGTCCAAACGAGGTGTCCGTTTGTTCCTCCAGCTGTCCATATTTCTCTCCAGATCTCTATCCGTTAAACAGGTGTTCGTCTGTCCCTCCACGTGTCCATCCATCCATCCACCCAACTCTCCAGGTGTCCATGTGTCTCGCCATGTTTCCATCTATCCCTCCAGGAGTCCCTCTGTCCCACCAGGTGTCCGTCCCTCACTCCATGTGTCCCTCTGTCCCAACCGATATCCTTCGATCTTTACAACCAGATGTCCATCTGTCCAACGAGTTTTCCATCTTTCCCTCTAGGTTTCCATGTGTCCCACCAGTTTTCCATCCGTCAAACCAGGTGTCCGTAAGTCCCTCCGTCCATCTCTCCAGGTGTCGATGCGTGTCACCACGTATCCATCTCAGCCTCCAGATGTCCATCTGTCCTAGCTGGTTTCCACCTTTCTCTAGAGCCAGGTGTCCCTCTGTCCCACCAGATGTGTCCAACAAGGTGTCCATCTGTCCCTCCAGGTGTCCATCCATCACTGCTGGTGTCGATCTGTCCCAAGCGGTTTCCATCTATTTGATACAACCAGGTGTCCGTTTGTCCCACGAGATGTCCATCTGTCCAAGGCGGTGTCCATCTGTCCTTGCAGCTCGTCTATCCATCACTCCAGGTGTCCCTTTTTCCAACGAGGTGTCCATTTGTCACTCCAGATGTCCATGTGTCCCTCCAGTTGTCCATCCGTCAAAACAGGTGTCCGTCTGTTCTCTCCACGTGTCCATCCATCCATCCATCCCTCCAGGTGTCCATCCATCACTCCAGGTGTCCATTCATTACTGCAGGTGTCCATTTGTCTCACGAGACGTCCATCTGTCCAACGAGGTATCTATCTGACCCAGCAGGTTTCCATGTGTTTCTCCACTTGTCCATCCTTCAAAGCAGGGGTCCCTCTCACCCTCCAGGTGTCCATCTGTCCCTCCACCTGTCCATCCATCCATCACTGCTGGTGTCGATGTGTCCCAAGCGGTTTCCATCTATTTGATACAACCAGGTGTCCGTTTGTCCCACGAGATGTCCATCTCTCCAACACGGTGTCCATCTCTCCCTCCAGGTGTCCATGCGTCCCAGCAATTGTCCAACCTTCAAACCAGGTGTCCGTCTGTCCCTCCATGTGTCCGTCCATCCATCTCTCCAGGTGGCCATGTCTCTCACGATGTGTCCATCTCTTCCTCCAGGTGTCCCTCTGTCCCACGAGATATCCATCTGTCCACTGAGGTTTCCAGTTGTCCCTCCAGGTTTCCATGTGTCTCTCCAGTTGTCCATCCTTAAAACCAGGTGTCTGTCTGGCCCTCCACATACCCATCCGTCTCTCCAGGTGTCCATCCATCTCTCCAGGAGTCCATGTCTATCACCACGTGTCCACCTATCCCTCCAGGTGTCCATCCATCCCTTCAGGTGTCCATCCATCCCTCCAGGTGTCCATCCATCATCCTTGGTGTCCTTCTCTCCCTACTGGTGTCCATCTATTTGATAAAACCAGGTGTCCATGTGTCCCTCCAGATGTCCATCTGTCCCTCCAGGTGTCGATCCATCCATCTCTCCAGGCGTCTATGGCTCTCACCACATGTCCGTCTCTCCCTCCACATCTCCATCCATCCCACCAGGTGTCCATCCATCATTCCAGGTATCCATCTGGCCCAGCTGGTGTCCATCTGTCCCACGAGATGTCCATCTGTCCAAACGAGGTGTCCGTTTGTTCCTCCAGCTGTCCATATTTCTCTCCAGATCTCTATCCGTTAAACAGGTGTTCGTCTGTCCCTCCACGTGTCCATCCATCCATCCACCCAACTCTCCAGGTGTCCATGTGTCTCGCCATGTTTCCATCTATCCCTCCAGGAGTCCCTCTGTCCCACCAGGTGTCCGTCCCTCACTCCATGTGTCCCTCTGTCCCAACCGATATCCTTCGATCTTTACAACCAGATGTCCATCTGTCCAACGAGTTTTCCATCTTTCCCTCTAGGTTTCCATGTGTCCCACCAGTTTTCCATCCGTCAAACCAGGTGTCCGTAAGTCCCTCCGTCCATCTCTCCAGGTGTCGATGCGTGTCACCACGTATCCATCTCAGCCTCCAGATGTCCATCTGTCCTAGCTGGTTTCCACCTTTCTCTAGAGCCAGGTGTCCCTCTGTCCCACCAGATGTGTCCAACAAGGTGTCCATCTGTCCCTCCAGGTGTCCATCCATCACTGCTGGTGTTGATCTGTCCCAAGCGGTTTCCATCTATTTGATACAACCAGGTGTCCGTTTGTCCCACGAGATGTCCATCTGTCTAAGGCGGTGTCCATCTGTCCTTGCAGCTCGTCTATCCATCACTCCAGGTGTCCCTTTTTCCAACGAGGTGTCCATTTGTCACTCCAGATGTCCATGTGTCCCTCCAGTTGTCCATCCGTCAAAACAGGTGTCCGTCTGTTCTCTCCACGTGTCCATCCATCCATCCATCCCTCCAGGTGTCCATCCATCACTCCAAGTGTCCATTCATTACTGCAGGTGTCCATTTGTCTCACGAGACGTCCATCTGTCCAACGAGGTATCTATCTGACCCAGCAGGTTTCCATGTGTTTCTCCACTTGTCCATCCTTCAAAGCAGGGGTCCCTTTCACCCTCCAGGTGTCCATCTGTCCCTCCACCTGTCCATCCATCCATCACTGCTGGTGTCGATCTGTCCCAAGCGGTTTCCATCTATTTGATACAACCAGGTGTCCGTTTGTCCCACGAGATGTCCATCTCTCCAACACGGTGTCCATCTCTCCCTCCAGGTGTCCATGCGTCCCAGCAATTGTCCAACCTTCAAACCAGGTGTCCGTCTGTCCCTCCATGTGTCCGTCCATCCATCTCTCCAGGTGGCCATGTCTCTCACGATGTGTCCATCTCTTCCTCCAGGTGTCCCTCTGTCCCACGAGATATCCATCTGTCCATTGAGGTTTCCAGTTGTCCCTCCAGGTTTCCATGTGTCTCTCCAGTTGTCCATCCTTAAAACCAGGTGTCTGTCTGGCCCTCCACATACCCATCCGTCTCTCCAGGTGTCCATCCATCTCTCCAGGAGTCCATGTCTATCACCACGTGTCCACCTATCCCTCCAGGTGTCCATCCATCCCTCCAGGTGTCCATCCATCATCCTTGGTGTCCTTCTCTCCCTACTGGTGTCCATCTATTTGATAAAACCAGGTGTCCATGTGTCCCTCCAGATGTCCATCTGTCCCTCCAGGTGTCGATCCATCCATCTCTCCAGGCGTCTATGGCTCTCACCACATGTCCGTCTCTCCCTCCACATCTCCATCCATCCCACCAGGTGTCCATCCATCATTCCAGGTATCCATCTGGCCCAGCTGGTGTCCATCTGTCCCACGAGATGTCCATCTGTCCAAACGAGGTGTCCGTTTGTTCCTCCAGCTGTCCATATTTCTCTCCAGATCTCTATCCGTTAAACAGGTGTTCGTCTGTCCCTCCACGTGTCCATCCATCCATCCACCCAACTCTCCAGGTGTCCATGTGTCTCGCCATGTTTCCATCTATCCCTCCAGGAGTCCCTCTGTCCCACCAGGTGTCTGTCCCTCACTCCATGTGTCCCTCTGTCCCAACCGATATCCTTCGATCTTTACAACCAGATGTCCATCTGTCCAACGAGTTTTCCATCTTTCCCTCTAGGTTTCCATGTGTCCCACCAGTTTTCCATCCGTCAAACCAGGTGTCCGTAAGTCCGTCCGTCCATCTCTCCAGGTGTCGATGCGTGTCACCACGTATCCATCTCAGCCTCCAGATGTCCATCTGTCCTAGCTGGTTTCCACCTTTCTCTAGAGCCAGGTGTCCATCTGTCCCACCAGATGTGTCCAACAAGGTGTCCATCTGTCCCTCCAGGTGTCCATCCATCACTGCTGGTGTCGATCTGTCCCAAGCGGTTTCCATCTATTTGATACAACCAGGTGTCCGTTTGTCCCACGAGATGTCCATCTCTCCAACACGGTGTCCATCTCTCCCTCCAGGTGTCCATGCGTCCCAGCAATTGTCCAACCTTCAAACCAGGTGTCCGTCTGTCCCTCCATGTGTCCGTCCATCCATCTCTCCAGGTGGCCATGTCTCTCACGATGTGTCCATCTCTTCCTCCAGGTGTCCCTCTGTCCCACGAGATATCCATCTGTCCATTGAGGTTTCCAGTTGTCCCTCCAGGTTTCCATGTGTCTCTCCAGTTGTCCATCCTTAAAACCAGGTGTCTGTCTGGCCCTCCACATACCCATCCGTCTCTCCAGGTGTCCATCCATCTCTCCAGGAGTCCATGTCTATCACCACGTGTCCACCTATCCCTCCAGGTGTCCATCCATCCCTTCAGGTGTCCATCCATCCCTCCAGGTGTCCATCCATCATCCTTGGTGTCCTTCTCTCCCTACTGGTGTCCATCTATTTGATAAAACCAGGTGTCCATGTGTCCCTCCAGATGTCCATCTGTCCCTCCAGGTGTCGATCCATCCATCTCTCCAGGCGTCTATGGCTCTCACCACATGTCCGTCTCTCCCTCCACATCTCCATCCATCCCACCAGGTGTCCATCCATCATTCCAGGTATCCATCTGGCCCAGCTGGTGTCCATCTGTCCCACGAGATGTCCATCTGTCCAAACGAGGTGTCCGTTTGTTCCTCCAGCTGTCCATATTTCTCTCCAGATCTCTATCCGTTAAACAGGTGTTCGTCTGTCCCTCCACGTGTCCATCCATCCATCCACCCAACTCTCCAGGTGTCCATGTGTCTCGCCATGTTTCCATCTATCCCTCCAGGAGTCCCTCTGTCCCACCAGGTGTCCGTCCCTCACTCCATGTGTCCCTCTGTCCCAACCGATATGCTTCGATCTTTACAACCAGATGTCCATCTGTCCAACGAGTTTTCCATCTTTCCCTCTAGGTTTCCATGTGTCCCACCAGTTTTCCATCCGTCAAACCAGGTGTCCGTAAGTCCCTCCGTCCATCTCTCCAGGTGTCGATGCGTGTCACCACGTATCCATCTCAGCCTCCAGATGTCCATCTGTCCTAGCTGGTTTCCACCTTTCTCTAGAGCCAGGTGTCCATCTGTCCCACCAGATGTGTCCAACAAGGTGTCCCTCTGTCCCTCCAGGTGTCCATCCATCACTCCAGGTGTCGATCTGTCCCAAGCGGTTTCCATCTATTTGATACAACCAGGTGTCCGTTTGTCCCACGAGATGTCCATCTGTCCAAGGCGGTGTCCATCTGTCCTTGCAGCTCGTCTATCCATCACTCCAGGTGTCCCTTTTTCCAACGAGGTGTCCATTTGTCACTCCAGATGTCCATGTGTCCCTCCAGTTGTCCATCCGTCAAAACAGGTGTCCGTCTGTTCTCTCCACGTGTCCATCCATCCATCCATCCCTCCAGGTGTCCATCCATCACTCCAGGTGTCCATTCATTACTGCAGGTGTCCATTTGTCTCACGAGACGTCCATCTGTCCAACGAGGTATCTATCTGACCCAGCAGGTTTCCATGTGTTTCTCCACTTGTCCATCCTTCAAAGCAGGGGTCCCTCTCACCCTCCAGGTGTCCATCTGTCCCTCCACCTGTCCATCCATCCATCACTGCTGGTGTCGATCTGTCCCAAGCGGTTTCCATCTATTTGATACAACCAGGTGTCCGTTTGTCCCACGAGATGTCCATCTCTCCAACACGGTGTCCATCTCTCCCTCCAGGTGTCCATGCGTCCCAGCAATTGTCCAACCTTCAAACCAGGTGTCCGTCTGTCCCTCCATGTGTCCGTCCATCCATCTCTCCAGGTGGCCATGTCTCTCACGATGTGTCCATCTCTTCCTCCAGGTGTCCCTCTGTCCCACGAGATATCCATCTGTCCATTGAGGTTTCCAGTTGTCCCTCCAGGTTTCCATGTGTCTCTCCAGTTGTCCATCCTTAAAACCAGGTGTCTGTCTGGCCCTCCACATACCCATCCGTCTCTCCAGGTGTCCATCCATCTCTCCAGGAGTCCATGTCTATCACCACGTGTCCACCTATCCCTCCAGGTGTCCATCCATCCCTTCAGGTGTCCATCCATCCCTCCAGGTGTCCATCCATCATCCTTGGTGTCCTTCTCTCCCTACTGGTGTCCATCTATTTGATAAAACCAGGTGTCCATGTGTCCCTCCAGATGTCCATCTGTCCCTCCAGGTGTCGATCCATCCATCTCTCCAGGCGTCTATGGCTCTCACCACATGTCCGTCTCTCCCTCCACATCTCCATCCATCCCACCAGGTGTCCATCCATCATTCCAGGTATCCATCTGGCCCAGCTGGTGTCCATCTGTCCCACGAGATGTCCATCTGTCCAAACGAGGTGTCCGTTTGTTCCTCCAGCTGTCCATATTTCTCTCCAGATCTCTATCCGTTAAACAGGTGTTCGTCTGTCCCTCCACGTGTCCATCCATCCATCCACCCAACTCTCCAGGTGTCCATGTGTCTCGCCATGTTTCCATCTATCCCTCCAGGAGTCCCTCTGTCCCACCAGGTGTCCGTCCCTCACTCCATGTGTCCCTCTGTCCCAACCGATATGCTTCGATCTTTACAACCAGATGTCCATCTGTCCAACGAGTTTTCCATCTTTCCCTCTAGGTTTCCATGTGTCCCACCAGTTTTCCATCCGTCAAACCAGGTGTCCGTAAGTCCGTCCGTCCATCTCTCCAGGTGTCGATGCGTGTCACCACGTATCCATCTCAGCCTCCAGATGTCCATCTGTCCTAGCTGGTTTCCACCTTTCTCTAGAGCCAGGTGTCCATCTGTCCCACCAGATGTGTCCAACAAGGTGTCCATCTGTCCCTCCAGGTGTCCATCCATCACTGCTGGTGTCGATCTGTCCCAAGCGGTTTCCATCTATTTGATACAACCAGGTGTCCGTTTGTCCCACGAGATGTCCATCTCTCCAACACGGTGTCCATCTCTCCCTCCAGGTGTCCATGCGTCCCAGCAATTGTCCAACCTTCAAACCAGGTGTCCGTCTGTCCCTCCATGTGTCCGTCCATCCATCTCTCCAGGTGGCCATGTCTCTCACGATGTGTCCATCTCTTCCTCCAGGTGTCCCTCTGTCCCACGAGATATCCATCTGTCCATTGAGGTTTCCAGTTGTCCCTCCAGGTTTCCATGTGTCTCTCCAGTTGTCCATCCTTAAAACCAGGTGTCTGTCTGGCCCTCCACATACCCATCCGTCTCTCCAGGTGTCCATCCATCTCTCCAGGAGTCCATGTCTATCACCACGTGTCCACCTATCCCTCCAGGTGTCCATCCATCCCTTCAGGTGTCCATCCATCCCTCCAGGTGTCCATCCATCATCCTTGGTGTCCTTCTCTCCCTACTGGTGTCCATCTATTTGATAAAACCAGGTGTCCATGTGTCCCTCCAGATGTCCATCTGTCCCTCCAGGTGTCGATCCATCCATCTCTCCAGGCGTCTATGGCTCTCACCACATGTCCGTCTCTCCCTCCACATCTCCATCCATCCCACCAGGTGTCCATCCATCATTCCAGGTATCCATCTGGCCCAGCTGGTGTCCATCTGTCCCACGAGATGTCCATCTGTCCAAACGAGGTGTCCGTTTGTTCCTCCAGCTGTCCATATTTCTCTCCAGATCTCTATCCGTTAAACAGGTGTTCGTCTGTCCCTCCACGTGTCCATCCATCCATCCACCCAACTCTCCAGGTGTCCATGTGTCTCGCCATGTTTCCATCTATCCCTCCAGGAGTCCCTCTGTCCCACCAGGTGTCCGTCCCTCACTCCATGTGTCCCTCTGTCCCAACCGATATGCTTCGATCTTTACAACCAGATGTCCATCTGTCCAACGAGTTTTCCATCTTTCCCTCTAGGTTTCCATGTGTCCCACCAGTTTTCCATCCGTCAAACCAGGTGTCCGTAAGTCCCTCCGTCCATCTCTCCAGGTGTCGATGCGTGTCACCACGTATCCATCTCAGCCTCCAGATGTCCATCTGTCCTAGCTGGTTTCCACCTTTCTCTAGAGCCAGGTGTCCATCTGTCCCACCAGATGTGTCCAACAAGGTGTCCCTCTGTCCCTCCAGGTGTCCATCCATCACTCCAGGTGTCGATCTGTCCCAAGCGGTTTCCATCTATTTGATACAACCAGGTGTCCGTTTGTCCCACGAGATGTCCATCTGTCCAAGGCGGTGTCCATCTGTCCTTGCAGCTCGTCTATCCATCACTCCAGGTGTCCCTTTTTCCAACGAGGTGTCCATTTGTCACTCCAGATGTCCATGTGTCCCTCCAGTTGTCCATCCGTCAAAACAGGTGTCCGTCTGTTCTCTCCACGTGTCCATCCATCCATCCATCCCTCCAGGTGTCCATCCATCACTCCAGGTGTCCATTCATTACTGCAGGTGTCCATTTGTCTCACGAGACGTCCATCTGTCCAACGAGGTATCTATCTGACCCAGCAGGTTTCCATGTGTTTCTCCACTTGTCCATCCTTCAAAGCAGGGGTCCCTCTCACCCTCCAGGTGTCCATCTGTCCCTCCACCTGTCCATCCATCCATCACTGCTGGTGTCGATCTGTCCCAAGCGGTTTCCATCTATTTGATACAACCAGGTGTCCGTTTGTCCCACGAGATGTCCATCTCTCCAACACGGTGTCCATCTCTCCCTCCAGGTGTCCATGCGTCCCAGCAATTGTCCAACCTTCAAACCAGGTGTCCGTCTGTCCCTCCATGTGTCCGTCCATCCATCTCTCCAGGTGGCCATGTCTCTCACGATGTGTCCATCTCTTCCTCCAGGTGTCCCTCTGTCCCACGAGATATCCATCTGTCCATTGAGGTTTCCAGTTGTCCCTCCAGGTTTCCATGTGTCTCTCCAGTTGTCCATCCTTAAAACCAGGTGTCTGTCTGGCCCTCCACATACCCATCCGTCTCTCCAGGTGTCCATCCATCTCTCCAGGAGTCCATGTCTATCACCACGTGTCCACCTATCCCTCCAGGTGTCCATCCATCCCTCCAGGTGTCCATCCATCATCCTTGGTGTCCTTCTCTCCCTACTGGTGTCCATCTATTTGATAAAACCAGGTGTCCATGTGTCCCTCCAGATGTCCATCTGTCCCTCCAGGTGTCGATCCATCCATCTCTCCAGGCGTCTATGGCTCTCACCACATGTCCGTCTCTCCCTCCACATCTCCATCCATCCCACCAGGTGTCCATCCATCATTCCAGGTATCCATCTGGCCCAGCTGGTGTCCATCTGTCCCACGAGATGTCCATCTGTCCAAACGAGGTGTCCGTTTGTTCCTCCAGCTGTCCATATTTCTCTCCAGATCTCTATCCGTTAAACAGGTGTTCGTCTGTCCCTCCACGTGTCCATCCATCCATCCACCCAACTCTCCAGGTGTCCATGTGTCTCGCCATGTTTCCATCTATCCCTCCAGGAGTCCCTCTGTCCCACCAGGTGTCTGTCCCTCACTCCATGTGTCCCTCTGTCCCAACCGATATCCTTCGATCTTTACAACCAGATGTCCATCTGTCCAACGAGTTTTCCATCTTTCCCTCTAGGTTTCCATGTGTCCCACCAGTTTTCCATCCGTCAAACCAGGTGTCCGTAAGTCCGTCCGTCCATCTCTCCAGGTGTCGATGCGTGTCACCACGTATCCATCTCAGCCTCCAGATGTCCATCTGTCCTAGCTGGTTTCCACCTTTCTCTAGAGCCAGGTGTCCATCTGTCCCACCAGATGTGTCCAACAAGGTGTCCATCTGTCCCTCCAGGTGTCCATCCATCACTGCTGGTGTCGATCTGTCCCAAGCGGTTTCCATCTATTTGATACAACCAGGTGTCCGTTTGTCCCACGAGATGTCCATCTCTCCAACACGGTGTCCATCTCTCCCTCCAGGTGTCCATGCGTCCCAGCAATTGTCCAACCTTCAAACCAGGTGTCCGTCTGTCCCTCCATGTGTCCGTCCATCCATCTCTCCAGGTGGCCATGTCTCTCACGATGTGTCCATCTCTTCCTCCAGGTGTCCCTCTGTCCCACGAGATATCCATCTGTCCATTGAGGTTTCCAGTTGTCCCTCCAGGTTTCCATGTGTCTCTCCAGTTGTCCATCCTTAAAACCAGGTGTCTGTCTGGCCCTCCACATACCCATCCGTCTCTCCAGGTGTCCATCCATCTCTCCAGGAGTCCATGTCTATCACCACGTGTCCACCTATCCCTCCAGGTGTCCATCCATCCCTTCAGGTGTCCATCCATCCCTCCAGGTGTCCATCCATCATCCTTGGTGTCCTTCTCTCCCTACTGGTGTCCATCTATTTGATAAAACCAGGTGTCCATGTGTCCCTCCAGATGTCCATCTGTCCCTCCAGGTGTCGATCCATCCATCTCTCCAGGCGTCTATGGCTCTCACCACATGTCCGTCTCTCCCTCCACATCTCCATCCATCCCACCAGGTGTCCATCCATCATTCCAGGTATCCATCTGGCCCAGCTGGTGTCCATCTGTCCCACGAGATGTCCATCTGTCCAAACGAGGTGTCCGTTTGTTCCTCCAGCTGTCCATATTTCTCTCCAGATCTCTATCCGTTAAACAGGTGTTCGTCTGTCCCTCCACGTGTCCATCCATCCATCCACCCAACTCTCCAGGTGTCCATGTGTCTCGCCATGTTTCCATCTATCCCTCCAGGAGTCCCTCTGTCCCACCAGGTGTCCGTCCCTCACTCCATGTGTCCCTCTGTCCCAACCGATATGCTTCGATCTTTACAACCAGATGTCCATCTGTCCAACGAGTTTTCCATCTTTCCCTCTAGGTTTCCATGTGTCCCACCAGTTTTCCATCCGTCAAACCAGGTGTCCGTAAGTCCCTCCGTCCATCTCTCCAGGTGTCGATGCGTGTCACCACGTATCCATCTCAGCCTCCAGATGTCCATCTGTCCTAGCTGGTTTCCACCTTTCTCTAGAGCCAGGTGTCCATCTGTCCCACCAGATGTGTCCAACAAGGTGTCCCTCTGTCCCTCCAGGTGTCCATCCATCACTCCAGGTGTCGATCTGTCCCAAGCGGTTTCCATCTATTTGATACAACCAGGTGTCCGTTTGTCCCACGAGATGTCCATCTGTCCAAGGCGGTGTCCATCTGTCCTTGCAGCTCGTCTATCCATCACTCCAGGTGTCCCTTTTTCCAACGAGGTGTCCATTTGTCACTCCAGATGTCCATGTGTCCCTCCAGTTGTCCATCCGTCAAAACAGGTGTCCGTCTGTTCTCTCCACGTGTCCATCCATCCATCCATCCCTCCAGGTGTCCATCCATCACTCCAGGTGTCCATTCATTACTGCAGGTGTCCATTTGTCTCACGAGACGTCCATCTGTCCAACGAGGTATCTATCTGACCCAGCAGGTTTCCATGTGTTTCTCCACTTGTCCATCCTTCAAAGCAGGGGTCCCTCTCACCCTCCAGGTGTCCATCTGTCCCTCCACCTGTCCATCCATCCATCACTGCTGGTGTCGATCTGTCCCAAGCGGTTTCCATCTATTTGATACAACCAGGTGTCCGTTTGTCCCACGAGATGTCCATCTCTCCAACACGGTGTCCATCTCTCCCTCCAGGTGTCCATGCGTCCCAGCAATTGTCCAACCTTCAAACCAGGTGTCCGTCTGTCCCTCCATGTGTCCGTCCATCCATCTCTCCAGGTGGCCATGTCTCTCACGATGTGTCCATCTCTTCCTCCAGGTGTCCCTCTGTCCCACGAGATATCCATCTGTCCATTGAGGTTTCCAGTTGTCCCTCCAGGTTTCCATGTGTCTCTCCAGTTGTCCATCCTTAAAACCAGGTGTCTGTCTGGCCCTCCACATACCCATCCGTCTCTCCAGGTGTCCATCCATCTCTCCAGGAGTCCATGTCTATCACCACGTGTCCACCTATCCCTCCAGGTGTCCATCCATCCCTCCAGGTGTCCATCCATCATCCTTGGTGTCCTTCTCTCCCTACTGGTGTCCATCTATTTGATAAAACCAGGTGTCCATGTGTCCCTCCAGATGTCCATCTGTCCCTCCAGGTGTCGATCCATCCATCTCTCCAGGCGTCTATGGCTCTCACCACATGTCCGTCTCTCCCTCCACATCTCCATCCATCCCACCAGGTGTCCATCCATCATTCCAGGTATCCATCTGGCCCAGCTGGTGTCCATCTGTCCCACGAGATGTCCATCTGTCCAAACGAGGTGTCCGTTTGTTCCTCCAGCTGTCCATATTTCTCTCCAGATCTCTATCCGTTAAACAGGTGTTCGTCTGTCCCTCCACGTGTCCATCCATCCATCCACCCAACTCTCCAGGTGTCCATGTGTCTCGCCATGTTTCCATCTATCCCTCCAGGAGTCCCTCTGTCCCACCAGGTGTCTGTCCCTCACTCCATGTGTCCCTCTGTCCCAACCGATATCCTTCGATCTTTACAACCAGATGTCCATCTGTCCAACGAGTTTTCCATCTTTCCCTCTAGGTTTCCATGTGTCCCACCAGTTTTCCATCCGTCAAACCAGGTGTCCGTAAGTCCGTCCGTCCATCTCTCCAGGTGTCGATGCGTGTCACCACGTATCCATCTCAGCCTCCAGATGTCCATCTGTCCTAGCTGGTTTCCACCTTTCTCTAGAGCCAGGTGTCCATCTGTCCCACCAGATGTGTCCAACAAGGTGTCCATCTGTCCCTCCAGGTGTCCATCCATCACTGCTGGTGTCGATCTGTCCCAAGCGGTTTCCATCTATTTGATACAACCAGGTGTCCGTTTGTCCCACGAGATGTCCATCTCTCCAACACGGTGTCCATCTCTCCCTCCAGGTGTCCATGCGTCCCAGCAATTGTCCAACCTTCAAACCAGGTGTCCGTCTGTCCCTCCATGTGTCCGTCCATCCATCTCTCCAGGTGGCCATGTCTCTCACGATGTGTCCATCTCTTCCTCCAGGTGTCCCTCTGTCCCACGAGATATCCATCTGTCCATTGAGGTTTCCAGTTGTCCCTCCAGGTTTCCATGTGTCTCTCCAGTTGTCCATCCTTAAAACCAGGTGTCTGTCTGGCCCTCCACATACCCATCCGTCTCTCCACGTGTCCATCCATCTCTCCAGGAGTCCATGTCTATCACCACGTGTCCACCTATCCCTCCAGGTGTCCATCCATCCCTTCAGGTGTCCATCCATCCCTCCAGGTGTCCATCCATCATCCTTGGTGTCCTTCTCTCCCTACTGGTGTCCATCTATTTGATAAAACCAGGTGTCCATGTGTCCCTCCAGATGTCCATCTGTCCCTCCAGGTGTCGATCCATCCATCTCTCCAGGCGTCTATGGCTCTCACCACATGTCCGTCTCTCCCTCCACATCTCCATCCATCCCACCAGGTGTCCATCCATCATTCCAGGTATCCATCTGGCCCAGCTGGTGTCCATCTGTCCCACGAGATGTCCATCTGTCCAAACGAGGTGTCCGTTTGTTCCTCCAGCTGTCCATATTTCTCTCCAGATCTCTATCCGTTAAACAGGTGTTCGTCTGTCCCTCCACGTGTCCATCCATCCATCCACCCAACTCTCCAGGTGTCCATGTGTCTCGCCATGTTTCCATCTATCCCTCCAGGAGTCCCTCTGTCCCACCAGGTGTCCGTCCCTCACTCCATGTGTCCCTCTGTCCCAACCGATATGCTTCGATCTTTACAACCAGATGTCCATCTGTCCAACGAGTTTTCCATCTTTCCCTCTAGGTTTCCATGTGTCCCACCAGTTTTCCATCCGTCAAACCAGGTGTCCGTAAGTCCCTCCGTCCATCTCTCCAGGTGTCGATGCGTGTCACCACGTATCCATCTCAGCCTCCAGATGTCCATCTGTCCTAGCTGGTTTCCACCTTTCTCTAGAGCCAGGTGTCCATCTGTCCCACCAGATGTGTCCAACAAGGTGTCCCTCTGTCCCTCCAGGTGTCCATCCATCACTCCAGGTGTCGATCTGTCCCAAGCGGTTTCCATCTATTTGATACAACCAGGTGTCCGTTTGTCCCACGAGATGTCCATCTGTCCAAGGCGGTGTCCATCTGTCCTTGCAGCTCGTCTATCCATCACTCCAGGTGTCCCTTTTTCCAACGAGGTGTCCATTTGTCACTCCAGATGTCCATGTGTCCCTCCAGTTGTCCATCCGTCAAAACAGGTGTCCGTCTGTTCTCTCCACGTGTCCATCCATCCATCCATCCCTCCAGGTGTCCATCCATCACTCCAGGTGTCCATTCATTACTGCAGGTGTCCATTTGTCTCACGAGACGTCCATCTGTCCAACGAGGTATCTATCTGACCCAGCAGGTTTCCATGTGTTTCTCCACTTGTCCATCCTTCAAAGCAGGGGTCCCTCTCACCCTCCAGGTGTCCATCTGTCCCTCCACCTGTCCATCCATCCATCACTGCTGGTGTCGATCTGTCCCAAGCGGTTTCCATCTATTTGATACAACCAGGTGTCCGTTTGTCCCACGAGATGTCCATCTCTCCAACACGGTGTCCATCTCTCCCTCCAGGTGTCCATGCGTCCCAGCAATTGTCCAACCTTCAAACCAGGTGTCCGTCTGTCCCTCCATGTGTCCGTCCATCCATCTCTCCAGGTGGCCATGTCTCTCACGATGTGTCCATCTCTTCCTCCAGGTGTCCCTCTGTCCCACGAGATATCCATCTGTCCATTGAGGTTTCCAGTTGTCCCTCCAGGTTTCCATGTGTCTCTCCAGTTGTCCATCCTTAAAACCAGGTGTCTGTCTGGCCCTCCACATACCCATCCGTCTCTCCAGGTGTCCATCCATCTCTCCAGGAGTCCATGTCTATCACCACGTGTCCACCTATCCCTCCAGGTGTCCATCCATCCCTTCAGGTGTCCATCCATCCCTCCAGGTGTCCATCCATCATCCTTGGTGTCCTTCTCTCCCTACTGGTGTCCATCTATTTGATAAAACCAGGTGTCCATGTGTCCCTCCAGATGTCCATCTGTCCCTCCAGGTGTCGATCCATCCATCTCTCCAGGCGTCTATGGCTCTCACCACATGTCCGTCTCTCCCTCCACATCTCCATCCATCCCACCAGGTGTCCATCCATCATTCCAGGTATCCATCTGGCCCAGCTGGTGTCCATCTGTCCCACGAGATGTCCATCTGTCCAAACGAGGTGTCCGTTTGTTCCTCCAGCTGTCCATATTTCTCTCCAGATCTCTATCCGTTAAACAGGTGTTCGTCTGTCCCTCCACGTGTCCATCCATCCATCCACCCAACTCTCCAGGTGTCCATGTGTCTCGCCATGTTTCCATCTATCCCTCCAGGAGTCCCTCTGTCCCACCAGGTGTCCGTCCCTCACTCCATGTGTCCCTCTGTCCCAACCGATATGCTTCGATCTTTACAACCAGATGTCCATCTGTCCAACGAGTTTTCCATCTTTCCCTCTAGGTTTCCATGTGTCCCACCAGTTTTCCATCCGTCAAACCAGGTGTCCGTAAGTCCGTCCGTCCATCTCTCCAGGTGTCGATGCGTGTCACCACGTATCCATCTCAGCCTCCAGATGTCCATCTGTCCTAGCTGGTTTCCACCTTTCTCTAGAGCCAGGTGTCCATCTGTCCCACCAGATGTGTCCAACAAGGTGTCCATCTGTCCCTCCAGGTGTCCATCCATCACTGCTGGTGTCGATCTGTCCCAAGCGGTTTCCATCTATTTGATACAACCAGGTGTCCGTTTGTCCCACGAGATGTCCATCTCTCCAACACGGTGTCCATCTCTCCCTCCAGGTGTCCATGCGTCCCAGCAATTGTCCAACCTTCAAACCAGGTGTCCGTCTGTCCCTCCATGTGTCCGTCCATCCATCTCTCCAGGTGGCCATGTCTCTCACGATGTGTCCATCTCTTCCTCCAGGTGTCCCTCTGTCCCACGAGATATCCATCTGTCCATTGAGGTTTCCAGTTGTCCCTCCAGGTTTCCATGTGTCTCTCCAGTTGTCCATCCTTAAAACCAGGTGTCTGTCTGGCCCTCCACATACCCATCCGTCTCTCCAGGTGTCCATCCATCTCTCCAGGAGTCCATGTCTATCACCACGTGTCCACCTATCCCTCCAGGTGTCCATCCATCCCTTCAGGTGTCCATCCATCCCTCCAGGTGTCCATCCATCATCCTTGGTGTCCTTCTCTCCCTACTGGTGTCCATCTATTTGATAAAACCAGGTGTCCATGTGTCCCTCCAGATGTCCATCTGTCCCTCCAGGTGTCGATCCATCCATCTCTCCAGGCGTCTATGGCTCTCACCACATGTCCGTCTCTCCCTCCACATCTCCATCCATCCCACCAGGTGTCCATCCATCATTCCAGGTATCCATCTGGCCCAGCTGGTGTCCATCTGTCCCACGAGATGTCCATCTGTCCAAACGAGGTGTCCGTTTGTTCCTCCAGCTGTCCATATTTCTCTCCAGATCTCTATCCGTTAAACAGGTGTTCGTCTGTCCCTCCACGTGTCCATCCATCCATCCACCCAACTCTCCAGGTGTCCATGTGTCTCGCCATGTTTCCATCTATCCCTCCAGGAGTCCCTCTGTCCCACCAGGTGTCCGTCCCTCACTCCATGTGTCCCTCTGTCCCAACCGATATGCTTCGATCTTTACAACCAGATGTCCATCTGTCCAACGAGTTTTCCATCTTTCCCTCTAGGTTTCCATGTGTCCCACCAGTTTTCCATCCGTCAAACCAGGTGTCCGTAAGTCCCTCCGTCCATCTCTCCAGGTGTCGATGCGTGTCACCACGTATCCATCTCAGCCTCCAGATGTCCATCTGTCCTAGCTGGTTTCCACCTTTCTCTAGAGCCAGGTGTCCATCTGTCCCACCAGATGTGTCCAACAAGGTGTCCCTCTGTCCCTCCAGGTGTCCATCCATCACTCCAGGTGTCGATCTGTCCCAAGCGGTTTCCATCTATTTGATACAACCAGGTGTCCGTTTGTCCCACGAGATGTCCATCTGTCCAAGGCGGTGTCCATCTGTCCTTGCAGCTCGTCTATCCATCACTCCAGGTGTCCCTTTTTCCAACGAGGTGTCCATTTGTCACTCCAGATGTCCATGTGTCCCTCCAGTTGTCCATCCGTCAAAACAGGTGTCCGTCTGTTCTCTCCACGTGTCCATCCATCCATCCATCCCTCCAGGTGTCCATCCATCACTCCAGGTGTCCATTCATTACTGCAGGTGTCCATTTGTCTCACGAGACGTCCATCTGTCCAACGAGGTATCTATCTGACCCAGCAGGTTTCCATGTGTTTCTCCACTTGTCCATCCTTCAAAGCAGGGGTCCCTCTCACCCTCCAGGTGTCCATCTGTCCCTCCACCTGTCCATCCATCCATCACTGCTGGTGTCGATCTGTCCCAAGCGGTTTCCATCTATTTGATACAACCAGGTGTCCGTTTGTCCCACGAGATGTCCATCTCTCCAACACGGTGTCCATCTCTCCCTCCAGGTGTCCATGCGTCCCAGCAATTGTCCAACCTTCAAACCAGGTGTCCGTCTGTCCCTCCATGTGTCCGTCCATCCATCTCTCCAGGTGGCCATGTCTCTCACGATGTGTCCATCTCTTCCTCCAGGTGTCCCTCTGTCCCACGAGATATCCATCTGTCCATTGAGGTTTCCAGTTGTCCCTCCAGGTTTCCATGTGTCTCTCCAGTTGTCCATCCTTAAAACCAGGTGTCTGTCTGGCCCTCCACATACCCATCCGTCTCTCCAGGTGTCCATCCATCTCTCCAGGAGTCCATGTCTATCACCACGTGTCCACCTATCCCTCCAGGTGTCCATCCATCCCTTCAGGTGTCCATCCATCCCTCCAGGTGTCCATCCATCATCCTTGGTGTCCTTCTCTCCCTACTGGTGTCCATCTATTTGATAAAACCAGGTGTCCATGTGTCCCTCCAGATGTCCATCTGTCCCTCCAGGTGTCGATCCGTCCATCTCTCCAGGCGTCTATGGCTCTCACCACATGTCCGTCTCTCCCTCCACATCTCCATCCATCCCACCAGGTGTCCATCCATCATTCCAGGTATCCATCTGGCCCAGCTGGTGTCCATCTGTCCCACGAGATGTCCATCTGTCCAAACGAGGTGTCCGTTTGTTCCTCCAGCTGTCCATATTTCTCTCCAGATCTCTATCCGTTAAACAGGTGTTCGTCTGTCCCTCCACGTGTCCATCCATCCATCCACCCAACTCTCCAGGTGTCCATGTGTCTCGCCATGTTTCCATCTATCCCTCCAGGAGTCCCTCTGTCCCACCAGGTGTCCGTCCCTCACTCCATGTGTCCCTCTGTCCCAACCGATATCCTTCGATCTTTACAACCAGATGTCCATCTGTCCAACGAGTTTTCCATCTTTCCCTCTAGGTTTCCATGTGTCCCACCAGTTTTCCATCCGTCAAACCAGGTGTCCGTAAGTCCCTCCGTCCATCTCTCCAGGTGTCGATGCGTGTCACCACGTATCCATCTCAGCCTCCAGATGTCCATCTGTCCTAGCTGGTTTCCACCTTTCTCTAGAGCCAGGTGTCCCTCTGTCCCACCAGATGTGTCCAACAAGGTGTCCATCTGTCCCTCCAGGTGTCCATCCATCACTGCTGGTGTCGATCTGTCCCAAGCGGTTTCCATCTATTTGATACAACCAGGTGTCCGTTTGTCCCACGAGATGTCCATCTGTCTAAGGCGGTGTCCATCTGTCCTTGCAGCTCGTCTATCCATCACTCCAGGTGTCCCTTTTTCCAACGAGGTGTCCATTTGTCACTCCAGATGTCCATGTGTCCCTCCAGTTGTCCATCCGTCAAAACAGGTGTCCGTCTGTTCTCTCCACGTGTCCATCCATCCATCCACCCAACTCTCCAGGTGTCCATGTGTCTCGCCATGTTTCCATCTATCCCTCCAGGAGTCCCTCTGTCCCACCAGGTGTCCGTCCCTCACTCCATGTGTCCCTCTGTCCCAACCGATATGCTTCGATCTTTACAACCAGATGTCCATCTGTCCAACGAGTTTTCCATCTTTCCCTCTAGGTTTCCATGTGTCCCACCAGTTTTCCATCCGTCAAACCAGGTGTCCGTAAGTCCCTCCGTCCATCTCTCCAGGTGTCGATGCGTGTCACCACGTATCCATCTCAGCCTCCAGATGTCCATCTGTCCTAGCTGGTTTCCACCTTTCTCTAGAGCCAGGTGTCCATCTGTCCCACCAGATGTGTCCAACAAGGTGTCCCTCTGTCCCTCCAGGTGTCCATCCATCACTCCAGGTGTCGATCTGTCCCAAGCGGTTTCCATCTATTTGATACAACCAGGTGTCCGTTTGTCCCACGAGATGTCCATCTGTCCAAGGCGGTGTCCATCTGTCCTTGCAGCTCGTCTATCCATCACTCCAGGTGTCCCTTTTTCCAACGAGGTGTCCATTTGTCACTCCAGATGTCCATGTGTCCCTCCAGTTGTCCATCCGTCAAAACAGGTGTCCGTCTGTTCTCTCCACGTGTCCATCCATCCATCCATCCCTCCAGGTGTCCATCCATCACTCCAGGTGTCCATTCATTACTGCAGGTGTCCATTTGTCTCACGAGACGTCCATCTGTCCAACGAGGTATCTATCTGACCCAGCAGGTTTCCATGTGTTTCTCCACTTGTCCATCCTTCAAAGCAGGGGTCCCTCTCACCCTCCAGGTGTCCATCTGTCCCTCCACCTGTCCATCCATCCATCACTGCTGGTGTCGATCTGTCCCAAGCGGTTTCCATCTATTTGATACAACCAGGTGTCCGTTTGTCCCACGAGATGTCCATCTCTCCAACACGGTGTCCATCTCTCCCTCCAGGTGTCCATGCGTCCCAGCAATTGTCCAACCTTCAAACCAGGTGTCCGTCTGTCCCTCCATGTGTCCGTCCATCCATCTCTCCAGGTGGCCATGTCTCTCACGATGTGTCCATCTCTTCCTCCAGGTGTCCCTCTGTCCCACGAGATATCCATCTGTCCATTGAGGTTTCCAGTTGTCCCTCCAGGTTTCCATGTGTCTCTCCAGTTGTCCATCCTTAAAACCAGGTGTCTGTCTGGCCCTCCACATACCCATCCGTCTCTCCAGGTGTCCATCCATCTCTCCAGGAGTCCATGTCTATCACCACGTGTCCACCTATCCCTCCAGGTGTCCATCCATCCCTTCAGGTGTCCATCCATCCCTCCAGGTGTCCATCCATCATCCTTGGTGTCCTTCTCTCCCTACTGGTGTCCATCTATTTGATAAAACCAGGTGTCCATGTGTCCCTCCAGATGTCCATCTGTCCCTCCAGGTGTCGATCCGTCCATCTCTCCAGGCGTCTATGGCTCTCACCACATGTCCGTCTCTCCCTCCACATCTCCATCCATCCCACCAGGTGTCCATCCATCATTCCAGGTATCCATCTGGCCCAGCTGGTGTCCATCTGTCCCACGAGATGTCCATCTGTCCAAACGAGGTGTCCGTTTGTTCCTCCAGCTGTCCATATTTCTCTCCAGATCTCTATCCGTTAAACAGGTGTTCGTCTGTCCCTCCACGTGTCCATCCATCCATCCACCCAACTCTCCAGGTGTCCATGTGTCTCGCCATGTTTCCATCTATCCCTCCAGGAGTCCCTCTGTCCCACCAGGTGTCCGTCCCTCACTCCATGTGTCCCTCTGTCCCAACCGATATCCTTCGATCTTTACAACCAGATGTCCATCTGTCCAACGAGTTTTCCATCTTTCCCTCTAGGTTTCCATGTGTCCCACCAGTTTTCCATCCGTCAAACCAGGTGTCCCTAAGTCCCTCCGTCCATCTCTCCAGGTGTCGATGCGTGTCACCACGTATCCATCTCAGCCTCCAGATGTCCATCTGTCCTAGCTGGTTTCCACCTTTCTCTAGAGCCAGGTGTCCATCTGTCCCACCAGATGTGTCCAACAAGGTGTCCATCTGTCCCTCCAGGTGTCCATCCATCACTGCTGGTGTCGATCTGTCCCAAGCGGTTTCCATCTATTTGATACAACCAGGTGTCCGTTTGTCCCACGAGATGTCCATCTGTCTAAGGCGGTGTCCATCTGTCCTTGCAGCTCGTCTATCCATCACTCCAGGTGTCCCTTTTTCCAACGAGGTGTCCATTTGTCACTCCAGATGTCCATGTGTCCCTCCAGTTGTCCATCCGTCAAAACAGGTGTCCGTCTGTTCTCTCCACGTGTCCATCCATCCATCCATCCATCCATCCATCCCTCCAGGTGTCCATCCATCACTCCAGGTGTCCATTCATTACTGCAGGTGTCCATTTGTCTCACGAGACGTCCATCTGTCCAACGAGGTATCTATCTGACCCAGCAGGTTTCCATGTGTTTCTCCACTTGTCCATCCTTCAAAGCAGGGGTCCCTCTCACCCTCCAGGTGTCCATCTGTCCCTCCACCTGTCCATCCATCCATCACTGCTGGTGTCGATCTGTCCCAAGCGGTTTCCATCTATTTGATACAACCAGGTGTCCGTTTGTCCCACGAGATGTCCATCTCTCCAACACGGTGTCCATCTCTCCCTCCAGGTGTCCATGCGTCCCAGCAATTGTCCAACCTTCAAACCAGGTGTCCGTCTGTCCCTCCATGTGTCCGTCCATCCATCTCTCCAGGTGGCCATGTCTCTCACGATGTGTCCATCTCTTCCTCCAGGTGTCCCTCTGTCCCACGAGATATCCATCTGTCCATTGAGGTTTCCAGTTGTCCCTCCAGGTTTCCATGTGTCTCTCCAGTTGTCCATCCTTAAAACCAGGTGTCTGTCTGGCCCTCCACATACCCATCCGTCTCTCCAGGTGTCCATCCATCTCTCCAGGAGTCCATGTCTATCACCACGTGTCCACCTATCCCTCCAGGTGTCCATCCATCCCTTCAGGTGTCCATCCATCCCTCCAGGTGTCCATCCATCATCCTTGGTGTCCTTCTCTCCCTACTGGTGTCCATCTATTTGATAAAACCAGGTGTCCATGTGTCCCTCCAGATGTCCATCTGTCCCTCCAGGTGTCGATCCATCCATCTCTCCAGGCGTCTATGGCTCTCACCACATGTCCGTCTCTCCCTCCACATCTCCATCCATCCCACCAGGTGTCCATCCATCATTCCAGGTATCCATCTGGCCCAGCTGGTGTCCATCTGTCCCACGAGATGTCCATCTGTCCAAACGAGGTGTCCGTTTGTTCCTCCAGCTGTCCATATTTCTCTCCAGATCTCTATCCGTTAAACAGGTGTTCGTCTGTCCCTCCACGTGTCCATCCATCCATCCACCCAACTCTCCAGGTGTCCATGTGTCTCGCCATGTTTCCATCTATCCCTCCAGGAGTCCCTCTGTCCCACCAGGTGTCCGTCCCTCACTCCATGTGTCCCTCTGTCCCAACCGATATCCTTCGATCTTTACAACCAGATGTCCATCTGTCCAACGAGTTTTCCATCTTTCCCTCTAGGTTTCCATGTGTCCCACCAGTTTTCCATCCGTCAAACCAGGTGTCCCTAAGTCCCTCCGTCCATCTCTCCAGGTGTCAATGCGTGTCACCACGTATCCATCTCAGCCTTCAGATGTCCATCTGTCCTAGCTGGTTTCCACCTTTCTCTAGAGCCAGGTGTCCATCTGTCCCACCAGATGTGTCCAACAAGGTGTCCATCTGTCCCTCCAGGTGTCCATCCATCACTGCTGGTGTCGATCTGTCCCAAGCGGTTTCCATCTATTTGATACAACCAGGTGTCCGTTTGTCCCACGAGATGTCCATCTGTCTAAGGCGGTGTCCATCTGTCCTTGCAGCTCGTCTATCCATCACTCCAGGTGTCCCTTTTTCCAACGAGGTGTCCATTTGTCACTCCAGATGTCCATGTGTCCCTCCAGTTGTCCATCCGTCAAAACAGGTGTCCGTCTGTTCTCTCCACGTGTCCATCCATCCATCCATCCATCCATCCCTCCAGGTGTCCATCCATCACTCCAGGTGTCCATTCATTACTGCAGGTGTCCATTTGTCTCACGAGACGTCCATCTGTCCAATGAGGTATCTATCTGACCCAGCAGGTTTCCATGTGTTTCTCCACTTGTCCATCCTTCAAAGCAGGGGTCCCTCTCACCCTTCAGGTGTCCATCTGTCCCTCCACCTGTCCATCCATCCATCACTGCTGGTGTCGATCTGTCCCAAGCGGTTTCCATCTATTTGATACAACCAGGTGTCCGTTTGTCCCACGAGATGTCCATCTCTCCAACACGGTGTCCATCTCTCCCTCCAGGTGTCCATGCGTCCCAGCAATTGTCCAACCTTCAAACCAGGTGTCCGTCTGTCCCTCCATGTGTCCGTCCATCCATCTCTCCAGGTGGCCATGTCTCTCACGATGTGTCCATCTCTTCCTCCAGGTGTCCCTCTGTCCCACGAGATATCCATCTGTCCATTGAGGTTTCCAGTTGTCCCTCCAGGTTTCCATGTGTCTCTCCAGTTGTCCATCCTTAAAACCAGGTGTCTGTCTGGCCCTCCACATACCCATCCGTCTCTCCAGGTGTCCATCCATCTCTCCAGGAGTCCATGTCTATCACCACGTGTCCACCTATCCCTCCAGGTGTCCATCCATCCCTTCAGGTGTCCATCCATCCCTCCAGGTGTCCATCCATCATCCTTGGTGTCCTTCTCTCCCTACTGGTGTCCATCTATTTGATAAAACCAGGTGTCCATGTGTCCCTCCAGATGTCCATCTGTCCCTCCAGGTGTCGATCCATCCATCTCTCCAGGCGTCTATGGCTCTCACCACATGTCCGTCTCTCCCTCCACATCTCCATCCATCCCACCAGGTGTCCATCCATCATTCCAGGTATCCATCTGGCCCAGCTGGTGTCCATCTGTCCCACGAGATGTCCATCTGTCCAAACGAGGTGTCCGTTTGTTCCTCCAGCTGTCCATATTTCTCTCCAGATCTCTATCCGTTAAACAGGTGTTCGTCTGTCCCTCCACGTGTCCATCCATCCATCCACCCAACTCTCCAGGTGTCCATGTGTCTCGCCATGTTTCCATCTATCCCTCCAGGAGTCCCTCTGTCCCACCAGGTGTCCGTCCCTCACTCCATGTGTCCCTCTGTCCCAACTGATATCCTTCGATCTTTACAACCAGATGTCCATCTGTCCAACGAGTTTTCCATCTTTCCCTCTAGGTTTCCATGTGTCCCACCAGTTTTCCATCCGTCAAACCAGGTGTCCCTAAGTCCCTCCGTCCATCTCTCCAGGTGTCAATGCGTGTCACCACGTATCCATCTCAGCCTCCAGATGTCCATCTGTCCTAGCTGGTTTCCACCTTTCTCTAGAGCCAGGTGTCCATCTGTCCCACCAGATGTGTCCAACAAGGTGTCCATCTGTCCCTCCAGGTGTCCATCCATCACTGCTGGTGTCGATCTGTCCCAAGCGGTTTCCATCTATTTGATACAACCAGGTGTCCGTTTGTCCCACGAGATGTCCATCTGTCTAAGGCGGTGTCCATCTGTCCTTGCAGCTCGTCTATCCATCACTCCAGGTGTCCCTTTTTCCAACGAGGTGTCCATTTGTCACTCCAGATGTCCATGTGTCCCTCCAGTTGTCCATCCGTCAAAACAGGTGTCCGTCTGTTCTCTCCACGTGTCCATCCATCCATCCATCCATCCATCCCTCCAGGTGTCCATCCATCACTCCAGGTGTCCATTCATTACTGCAGGTGTCCATTTGTCTCACGAGACGTCCATCTGTCCAATGAGGTATCTATCTGACCCAGCAGGTTTCCATGTGTTTCTCCACTTGTCCATCCTTCAAAGCAGGGGTCCCTCTCACCCTTCAGGTGTCCATCTGTCCCTCCACCTGTCCATCCATCCATCACTGCTGGTGTCGATCTGTCCCAAGCGGTTTCCATCTATTTGATACAACCAGGTGTCCGTTTGTCCCACGAGATGTCCATCTCTCCAACACGGTGTCCATCTCTCCCTCCAGGTGTCCATGCGTCCCAGCAATTGTCCAACCTTCAAACCAGGTGTCCGTCTGTCCCTCCATGTGTCCGTCCATCCATCTCTCCAGGTGGCCATGTCTCTCACGATGTGTCCATCTCTTCCTCCAGGTGTCCCTCTGTCCCACGAGATATCCATCTGTCCATTGAGGTTTCCAGTTGTCCCTCCAGGTTTCCATGTGTCTCTCCAGTTGTCCATCCTTAAAACCAGGTGTCTGTCTGGCCCTCCACATACCCATCCGTCTCTCCAGGTGTCCATCCATCTCTCCAGGAGTCCATGTCTATCACCACGTGTCCACCTATCCCTCCAGGTGTCCATCCATCCCTTCAGGTGTCCATCCATCCCTCCAGGTGTCCATCCATCATCCTTGGTGTCCTTCTCTCCCTACTGGTGTCCATCTATTTGATAAAACCAGGTGTCCATGTGTCCCTCCAGATGTCCATCTGTCCCTCCAGGTGTCGATCCATCCATCTCTCCAGGCGTCTATGGCTCTCACCACATGTCCGTCTCTCCCTCCACATCTCCATCCATCCCACCAGGTGTCCATCCATCATTCCAGGTATCCATCTGGCCCAGCTGGTGTCCATCTGTCCCACGAGATGTCCATCTGTCCAAACGAGGTGTCCGTTTGTTCCTCCAGCTGTCCATATTTCTCTCCAGATCTCTATCCGTTAAACAGGTGTTCGTCTGTCCCTCCACGTGTCCATCCATCCATCCACCCAACTCTCCAGGTGTCCATGTGTCTCGCCATGTTTCCATCTATCCCTCCAGGAGTCCCTCTGTCCCACCAGGTGTCCGTCCCTCACTCCATGTGTCCCTCTGTCCCAACCGATACCCTTCGATCTTTACAACCAGATGTCCATCTGTCCAACGAGTTTTCCATCTTTCCCTCTAGGTTTCCATGTGTCCCACCAGTTTTCCATCCGTCAAACCAGGTGTCCGTAAGTCCCTCCGTCCATCTCTCCAGGTGTCGATGCATGTCACCACGTATCCATCTCAGCCTCCAGATGTCCATCTGTCCTAGCTGGTTTCCACCTTTCTCTAGAGCCAGGTGTCCCTCTGTCCCACCAGATGTGTCCAACAAGGTGTCCATCTGTCCCTCCAGGTGTCCATCCATCACTGCTGGTGTCGATCTGTCCCAAGCGGTTTCCATCTATTTGATACAACCAGGTGTCCGTTTGTCCCACGAGATGTCCATCTGTCTAAGGCGGTGTCCATCTGTCCTTCCAGCTCGTCTATCCATCACTCCAGGTGTCCCTTTTTCCAACGAGGTGTCCATTTGTCACTCCAGATGTCCATGTGTCCCTCCAGTTGTCCATCCGTCAAAACAGGTGTCCGTCTGTTCTCTCCACGTGTCCATCCATCCATCCATCCATCCATCCCTCCAGGTGTCCATCCATCACTCCAGGTGTCCATTCATTACTGCAGGTGTCCATTTGTCTCACGAGACGTCCATCTGTCCAACGAGGTATCTATCTGGCCCAGCAGGTTTCCATGTGTTTCTCCACTTGTCCATCCTTCAAAGCAGGGGTCCCTCTCACACTTCAGGTGTCCATCTGTCCCTCCACCTGTCCATCCATCCATCACTGCTGGTGTCGATCTGTCCCAAGCGGTTTCCATCTATTTGATACAACCAGGTGTCCGTTTGTCCCACGAGATGTCCATCTCTCCAACACGGTGTCCATCTCTCCCTCCAGGTGTCCATGCGTCCCAGCAATTGTCCAACCTTCAAACCAGGTGTCCGTCTGTCCCTCCATGTGTCCGTCCATCCATCTCTCCAGGTGGCCATGTCTCTCACGATGTGTCCATCTCTTCCTCCAGGTGTCCCTCTGTCCCACGAGATATCCATCTGTCCATTGAGGTTTCCAGTTGTCCCTCCAGGTTTCCATGTGTCTCTCCAGTTGTCCATCCTTAAAACCAGGTGTCTGTCTGGCCCTCCACATACCCATCCGTCTCTCCAGGTGTCCATCCATCTCTCCAGGAGTCCATGTCTATCACCACGTGTCCACCTATCCCTCCAGGTGTCCACCCATCCCTTCAGGTGTCCATCCATCCCTCCAGGTGTCCATCCATCATCCTTGGTGTCCTTCTCTCCCTACTGGTGTCCATCTATTTGATAAAACCAGGTGTCCATGTGTCCCTCCAGATGTCCATCTGTCCCTCCAGGTGTCGATCCATCCATCTCTCCAGGCGTCTATGGCTCTCACCACATGTCCGTCTCTCCCTCCACATCTCCATCCATCCCACCAGGTGTCCATCCATCATTCCAGGTATCCATCTGGCCCAGCTGGTGTCCATCTGTCCCACGAGATGTCCATCTGTCCAAACGAGGTGTCCGTTTGTTCCTCCAGCTGTCCATATTTCTCTCCAGATCTCTATCCGTTAAACAGGTGTTCGTCTGTCCCTCCACGTGTCCATCCATCCATCCACCCAACTCTCCAGGTGTCCATGTGTCTCGCCATGTTTCCATCTATCCCTCCAGGAGTCCCTCTGTCCCACCAGGTGTCCGTCCCTCACTCCATGTGTCCCTCTGTCCCAACCGATATCCTTCGATCTTTACAACCAGATGTCCATCTGTCCAACGAGTTTTCCATCTTTCCCTCTAGGTTTCCATGTGTCCCACCAGTTTTCCATCCGTCAAACCAGGTGTCCGTAAGTCCCTCCGTCCATCTCTCCAGGTGTCAATGCGTGTCACCACGTATCCATCTCAGCCTCCAGATGTCCATCTGTCCTAGCTGGTTTCCACCTTTCTCTAGAGCCAGGTGTCCATCTGTCCCACCAGATGTGTCCAACAAGGTGTCCATCTGTCCCTCCAGGTGTCCATCCATCACTGCTGGTGTCGATCTGTCCCAAGCGGTTTCCATCTATTTGATACAACCAGGTGTCCGTTTGTCCCACGAGATGTCCATCTGTCCAAGGCGGTGTCCATCTGTCCTTGCAGCTCGTCTATCCATCACTCCAGGTGTCCCTTTTTCCAACGAGGTGTCCATTTGTCACTCCAGATGTCCATGTGTCCCTCCAGTTGTCCATCCGTCAAAACAGGTGTCCGTCTGTTCTCTCCACGTGTCCATCCATCCATCCATCCATCCATCCCTCCAGGTGTCCATCCATCACTCCAGGTGTCCATTCATTACTGCAGGTGTCCATTTGTCTCACGAGACGTCCATCTGTCCAACGAGGTATCTATCTGACCCAGCAGGTTTCCATGTGTTTCTCCACTTGTCCATCCTTCAAAGCAGGGGTCCCTCTCACCCTCCAGGTGTCCATCTGTCCCTCCACCTGTCCATCCATCCATCACTGCTGGTGTCGATCTGTCCCAAGCGGTTTCCATCTATTTGATACAACCAGGTGTCCGTTTGTCCCACGAGATGTCCATCTCTCCAACACGGTGTCCATCTCTCCCTCCAGGTGTCCATGCGTCCCAGCAATTGTCCAACCTTCAAACCAGGTGTCCGTCTGTCCCTCCATGTGTCCGTCCATCCATCTCTCCAGGTGGCCATGTCTCTCACGATGTGTCCATCTCTTCCTCCAGGTGTCCCTCTGTCCCACGAGATATCCATCTGTCCATTGAGGTTTCCAGTTGTCCCTCCAGGTTTCCATGTGTCTCTCCAGTTGTCCATCCTTAAAACCAGGTGTCTGTCTGGCCCTCCACATACCCATCCGTCTCTCCAGGTGTCCATCCATCTCTCCAGGAGTCCATGTCTATCACCACGTGTCCACCTATCCCTCCAGGTGTCCACCCATCCCTTCAGGTGTCCATCCATCCCTCCAGGTGTCCATCCATCATCCTTGGTGTCCTTCTCTCCCTACTGGTGTCCATCTATTTGATAAAACCAGGTGTCCATGTGTCCCTCCAGATGTCCATCTGTCCCTCCAGGTGTCGATCCATCCATCTCTCCAGGCGTCTATGGCTCTCACCACATGTCCGTCTCTCCCTCCACATCTCCATCCATCCCACCAGGTGTCCATCCATCATTCCAGGTATCCATCTGGCCCAGCTGGTGTCCATCTGTCCCACGAGATGTCCATCTGTCCAAACGAGGTGTCCGTTTGTTCCTCCAGCTGTCCATATTTCTCTCCAGATCTCTATCCGTTAAACAGGTGTTCGTCTGTCCCTCCACGTGTCCATCCATCCATCCACCCAACTCTCCAGGTGTCCATGTGTCTCGCCATGTTTCCATCTATCCCTCCAGGAGTCCCTCTGTCCCACCAGGTGTCCGTCCCTCACTCCATGTGTCCCTCTGTCCCAACCGATATCCTTCGATCTTTACAACCAGATGTCCATCTGTCCAACGAGTTTTCCATCTTTCCCTCTAGGTTTCCATGTGTCCCACCAGTTTTCCATCCGTCAAACCAGGTGTCCGTAAGTCCCTCCGTCCATCTCTCCAGGTGTCAATGCGTGTCACCACGTATCCATCTCAGCCTCCAGATGTCCATCTGTCCTAGCTGGTTTCCACCTTTCTCTAGAGCCAGGTGTCCATCTGTCCCACCAGATGTGTCCAACAAGGTGTCCATCTGTCCCTCCAGGTGTCCATCCATCACTGCTGGTGTCGATCTGTCCCAAGCGGTTTCCATCTATTTGATACAACCAGGTGTCCGTTTGTCCCACGAGATGTCCATCTGTCCAAGGCGGTGTCCATCTGTCCTTGCAGCTCGTCTATCCATCACTCCAGGTGTCCCTTTTTCCAACGAGGTGTCCATTTGTCACTCCAGATGTCCATGTGTCCCTCCAGTTGTCCATCCGTCAAAACAGGTGTCCGTCTGTTCTCTCCACGTGTCCATCCATCCATCCATCCATCCATCCCTCCAGGTGTCCATCCATCACTCCAGGTGTCCATTCATTACTGCAGGTGTCCATTTGTCTCACGAGACGTCCATCTGTCCAATGAGGTATCTATCTGACCCAGCAGGTTTCCATGTGTTTCTCCACTTGTCCATCCTTCAAAGCAGGGGTCCCTCTCACCCTCCAGGTGTCCATCTGTCCCTCCACCTGTCCATCCATCCATCACTGCTGGTGTCGATCTGTCCCAAGCGGTTTCCATCTATTTGATACAACCAGGTGTCCGTTTGTCCCACGAGATGTCCATCTCTCCAACACGGTGTCCATCTGTCCCTCCAGGTGTCCATGCGTCCCAGCAATTGTCCAACCTTCAAACCAGGTGTCCGTCTGTCCCTCCATGTGTCCGTCCATCCATCTCTCCAGGTGGCCATGTCTCTCACGATGTGTCCATCTCTTCCTCCAGGTGTCCCTCTGTCCCACGAGATATCCATCTGTCCATTGAGGTTTCCAGTTGTCCCTCCAGGTTTCCATGTGTCTCTCCAGTTGTCCATCCTTAAAACCAGGTGTCTGTCTGGCCCTCCACATACCCATCCGTCTCTCCAGGTGTCCATCCATCTCTCCAGGAGTCCATGTCTATCACCACGTGTCCACCTATCCCTCCAGGTGTCCACCCATCCCTTCAGGTGTCCATCCATCCCTCCAGGTGTCCATCCATCATCCTTGGTGTCCTTCTCTCCCTACTGGTGTCCATCTATTTGATAAAACCAGGTGTCCATGTGTCCCTCCAGATGTCCATCTGTCCCTCCAGGTGTCGATCCATCCATCTCTCCAGGCGTCTATGGCTCTCACCACATGTCCGTCTCTCCCTCCACATCTCCATCCATCCCACCAGGTGTCCATCCATCATTCCAGGTATCCATCTGGCCCAGCTGGTGTCCATCTGTCCCACGAGATGTCCATCTGTCCAAACGAGGTGTCCGTTTGTTCCTCCAGCTGTCCATATTTCTCTCCAGATCTCTATCCGTTAAACAGGTGTTCGTCTGTCCCTCCACGTGTCCATCCATCCATCCACCCAACTCTCCAGGTGTCCATGTGTCTCGCCATGTTTCCATCTATCCCTCCAGGAGTCCCTCTGTCCCACCAGGTGTCCGTCCCTCACTCCATGTGTCCCTCTGTCCCAACCGATATCCTTCGATCTTTACAACCAGATGTCCATCTGTCCAACGAGTTTTCCATCTTTCCCTCTAGGTTTCCATGTGTCCCACCAGTTTTCCATCCGTCAAACCAGGTGTCCGTAAGTCCCTCCGTCCATCTCTCCAGGTGTCGATGCGTGTCACCACGTATCCATCTCAGCCTCCAGATGTCCATCTGTCCTAGCTGGTTTCCACCTTTCTCTAGAGCCAGGTGTCCATCTGTCCCACCAGATGTGTCCAACAAGGTGTCCATCTGTCCCTCCAGGTGTCCATCCATCACTGCTGGTGTCGATCTGTCCCAAGCGGTTTCCATCTATTTGATACAACCAGGTGTCCGTTTGTCCCACGAGATGTCCATCTGTCTAAGGCGGTGTCCATCTGTCCTTCCAGCTCGTCTATCCATCACTCCAGGTGTCCCTTTTTCCAACGAGGTGTCCATTTGTCACTCCAGATGTCCATGTGTCCCTCCAGTTGTCCATCCGTCAAAACAGGTGTCCGTCTGTTCTCTCCACGTGTCCATCCATCCATCCATCCATCCATCCCTCCAGGTGTCCATCCATCACTCCAGGTGTCCATTCATTACTGCAGGTGTCCATTTGTCTCACGAGACGTCCATCTGTCCAACGAGGTATCTATCTGGCCCAGCAGGTTTCCATGTGTTTCTCCACTTGTCCATCCTTCAAAGCAGGGGTCCCTCTCACCCTTCAGGTGTCCATCTGTCCCTCCACCTGTCCATCCATCCATCACTGCTGGTGTCGATCTGTCCCAAGCGGTTTCCATCTATTTGATACAACCAGGTGTCCGTTTGTCCCACGAGATGTCCATCTCTCCAACACGGTGTCCATCTCTCCCTCCAGGTGTCCATGCGTCCCAGCAATTGTCCAACCTTCAAACCAGGTGTCCGTCTGTCCCTCCATGTGTCCGTCCATCCATCTCTCCAGGTGGCCATGTCTCTCACGATGTGTCCATCTCTTCCTCCAGGTGTCCCTCTGTCCCACGAGATATCCATCTGTCCATTGAGGTTTCCAGTTGTCCCTCCAGGTTTCCATGTGTCTCTCCAGTTGTCCATCCTTAAAACCAGGTGTCTGTCTGGCCCTCCACATACCCATCCGTCTCTCCAGGTGTCCATCCATCTCTCCAGGAGTCCATGTCTATCACCACGTGTCCACCTATCCCTCCAGGTGTCCACCCATCCCTTCAGGTGTCCATCCATCCCTCCAGGTGTCCATCCATCATCCTTGGTGTCCTTCTCTCCCTACTGGTGTCCATCTATTTGATAAAACCAGGTGTCCATGTGTCCCTCCAGATGTCCATCTGTCCCTCCAGGTGTCGATCCATCCATCTCTCCAGGCGTCTATGGCTCTCACCACATGTCCGTCTCTCCCTCCACATCTCCATCCATCCCACCAGGTGTCCATCCATCATTCCAGGTATCCATCTGGCCCAGCTGGTGTCCATCTGTCCCACGAGATGTCCATCTGTCCAAACGAGGTGTCCGTTTGTTCCTCCAGCTGTCCATATTTCTCTCCGGATCTCTATCCGTTAAACAGGTGTTCGTCTGTCCCTCCACGTGTCCATCCATCCATCCACCCAACTCTCCAGGTGTCCATGTGTCTCGCCATGTTTCCATCTATCCCTCCAGGAGTCCCTCTGTCCCACCAGGTGTCCGTCCCTCACTCCATGTGTCCCTCTGTCCCAACCGATATCCTTCGATCTTTACAACCAGATGTCCATCTGTCCAACGAGTTTTCCATCTTTCCCTCTAGGTTTCCATGTGTCCCACCAGTTTTCCGTCCGTCAAACCAGGTGTCCGTAAGTCCCTCCGTCCATCTCTCCAGGTGTCGATGCGTGTCACCACGTATCCATCTCAGCCTCCAGATGTCCATCTGTCCTAGCTGGTTTCCACCTTTCTCTAGAGCCAGGTGTCCATCTGTCCCACCAGATGTGTCCAACAAGGTGTCCATCTGTCCCTCCAGGTGTCCATCCATCACTCCAGGTGTCGATCTGTCCCAAGCGGTTTCCATCTATTTGATACAACCAGGTGTCCGTTTGTCCCACGAGATGTCCATCTGTCCAAGGCGGTGTCCATCTGTCCTTCCAGCTTGTCTATCCATCACTCCAGGTGTCCCTTTTTCCAACGAGGTGTCCATTTGTCACTCCAGATGTCCATGTGTCCCTCCAGTTGTCCATCCGTCAAAACAGGTGTCCGTCTGTTCTCTCCACGTGTCCATCCATCCATCCATCCATCCATCCATCCATCCCTCCAGGTGTCCATCCATCACTCCAGGTGTCCATTCATTACTGCAGGTGTCCATTTGTCTCACGAGACGTCCATCTGTCCAACGAGGTATCTATCTGACCCAGCAGGTTTCCATGTGTTTCTCCACTTGTCCATCCTTCAAAGCAGGGGTCCCTCTCACCCTCCAGGTGTCCATCTGTCCCTCCACCTGTCCATCCATCCATCACTGCTGGTGTCGATCTGTCCCAAGCGGTTTCCATCTATTTGATACAACCAGGTGTCCGTTTGTCCCACGAGATGTCCATCTCTCCAACACGGTGTCCATCTCTCCCTCCAGGTGTCCATGCGTCCCAGCAATTGTCCAACCTTCAAACCAGGTGTCCGTCTGTCCCTCCATGTGTCCGTCCATCCATCTCTCCAGGTGGCCATGTCTCTCACGATGTGTCCATCTCTTCCTCTAGGTGTCCCTCTGTCCCACGAGATATCCATCTGTCCATTGAGGTTTCCAGTTGTCCCTCCAGGTTTCCATGTGTCTCTCCAGTTGTCCATCCTTAAAACCAGGTGTCTGTCTGGCCCTCCACATACCCATCCGTCTCTCCAGGTGTCCATCCGTCTCTCCAGGAGTCCATGTCTATCACCACGTGTCCACCTATCCCTCCAGGTGTCCACCCATCCCTTCAGGTGTCCATCCATCCCTCCAGGTGTCCATCCATCATCCTTGGTGTCCTTCTCTCCCTACTGGTGTCCATCTATTTGATAAAACCAGGTGTCCATGTGTCCCTCCAGATGTCCATCTGTCCCTCCAGGTGTCGATCCATCCATCTCTCCAGGCGTCTATGGCTCTCACCACATGTCCGTCTCTCCCTCCACATCTCCATCCATCCCACCAGGTGTCCATCCATCATTCCAGGTATCCATCTGGCCCAGCTGGTGTCCATCTGTCCCACGAGATGTCCATCTGTCCAAACGAGGTGTCCGTTTGTTCCTCCAGCTGTCCATATTTCTCTCCAGATCTCTATCCGTTAAACAGGTGTTCGTCTGTCCCTCCACGTGTCCATCCATCCATCCACCCAACTCTCCAGGTGTCCATGTGTCTCGCCATGTTTCCATCTATCCCTCCAGGAGTCCCTCTGTCCCACCAGGTGTCCGTCCCTCACTCCATGTGTCCCTCTGTCCCAACCGATATGCTTCGATCTTTACAACCAGATGTCCATCTGTCCAACGAGTTTTCCATCTTTCCCTCTAGGTTTCCATGTGTCCCACCAGTCTTCCGTCCGTCAAACCAGGTGTCCGTAAGTCCGTCCGTCCATCTCTCCAGGTGTCGATGCATGTCACCACGTATCCATCTCAGCCTCCAGATGTCCATCTGTCCTAGCTGGTTTCCACCTTTCTCTAGAGCCAGGTGTCCATCTGTCCCACCAGATGTGTCCAACAAGGTGTCCCTCTGTCCCTCCAGGTGTCCATCCATCACTCCAGGTGTAGATCTGTCCCAAGCGGTTTCCATCTATTTGATACAACCAGGTGTCCGTTTGTCCCACGAGATGTCCATCTGTCCAAGGCGGTGTCCATCTCTCCCTCCAGGTGTCCATGCGTCCCAGCAATTGTCCAACCTTCAAACCAGGTGTCCGTCTGTCCCTCCATGTGTCCGTCCATCCATCTCTCCAGGTGGCCATGTCTCTCACGATGTGTCCATCTCTTCCTCCAGGTGTCCCTCTGTCCCACGAGATATCCATCTGTCCACTGAGGTTTCCAGTTGTCCCTCCAGGTTTCCATGTGTCTCTCCAGTTGTCCATCCTTAAAACCAGGTGTCTGTCTGGCCCTCCACATACCCATCCGTCTCTCCAGGTGTCCATCCATCTCTCCAGGAGTCCATGTCTATCACCACGTGTCCACCTATCCCTCCAGGTGTCCACCCATCCCTTCAGGTGTCCATCCATCCCTCCAGGTGTCCATCCATCATCCTTGGTGTCCTTCTCTCCCTACTGGTGTCCATCTATTTGATAAAACCAGGTGTCCATGTGTCCCTCCAGATGTCCATCTGTCCCTCCAGGTGTCGATCCATCCATCTCTCCAGGCGTCTATGGCTCTCACCACATGTCCGTCTCTCCCTCCACATCTCCATCCATCCCACCAGGTGTCCATCCATCATTCCAGGTATCCATCTGGCCCAGCTGGTGTCCATCTGTCCCACGAGATGTCCATCTGTCCAAACGAGGTGTCCGTTTGTTCCTCCAGCTGTCCATATTTCTCTCCAGATCTCTATCCGTTAAACAGGTGTTCGTCTGTCCCTCCACGTGTCCATCCATCCATCCACCCAACTCTCCAGGTGTCCATGTGTCTCGCCATGTTTCCATCTATCCCTCCAGGAGTCCCTCTGTCCCACCAGGTGTCCGTCCCTCACTCCATGTGTCCCTCTGTCCCAACCGATATGCTTCGATCTTTACAACCAGATGTCCATCTGTCCAATGAGTTTTCCATCTTTCCCTCTAGGTTTCCATGTGTCCCACCAGTCTTCCGTCCGTCAAACCAGGTGTCCGTAAGTCCCTCCGTCCATCTCTCCAGGTGTCGATGCGTGTCACCACGTATCCATCTCAGCCTCCAGATGTCCATCTGTCCTAGCTGGTTTCCACCTTTCTCTAGAGCCAGGTGTCCATCTGTCCCACCAGATGTGTCCAACAAGGTGTCCCTCTGTCCCTCCAGGTGTCCATCCATCACTCCAGGTGTCGATCTGTCCCAAGCGGTTTCCATCTATTTGATACAACCAGGTGTCCGTTTGTCCCACGAGATGTCCATCTGTCCAAGGCGGTGTCCATCTGTCCTTCCAGCTCGTCTATCCATCACTCCAGGTGTCCCTTTTTCCAACGAGGTGTCCATTTGTCACTCCAGATGTCCATGTGTCCCTCCAGTTGTCCATCCGTCAAAACAGGTGTCCGTCTGTTCTCTCCACGTGTCCGTCCATCCATCCATCCATCCATCCATCCATCCATCCATCCATCCATCCCTCCAGGTGTCCATCCATCACTCCAGGTGTCCATTCATTACTGCAGGTGTCCATTTGTCTCACGAGACGTCCATCTGTCCAACGAGGTATCTATCTGACCCAGCAGGTTTCCATGTGTTTCTCCACTTGTCCATCCTTCAAAGCAGGGGTCCCTCTCACCCTCCAGGTGTCCATCTGTCCCTCCACCTGTCCATCCATCCATCACTGCTGGTGTCGATCTGTCCCAAGCGGTTTCCATCTATTTGATACAACCAGGTGTCCGTTTGTCCCACGAGATGTCCATCTCTCCAACACGGTGTCCATCTCTCCCTCCAGGTGTCCATGCGTCCCAGCAATTGTCCAACCTTCAAACCAGGTGTCCGTCTGTCCCTCCATGTGTCCGTCCATCCATCTCTCCAGGTGGCCATGTCTCTCACGATGTGTCCATCTCTTTCTCCAGGTGTCCCTCTGTCCCACGAGATATCCATCTGTCCATTGAGGTTTCCAGTTGTCCCTCTAGGTTTCCATGTGTCTCTCCAGTTGTCCATCCTTAAAACCAGGTGTCTGTCTGGCCCTCCACATACCCATCCGTCTCTCCAGGTGTCCATCCATCTCTCCAGGAGTCCATGTCTATCACCACGTGTCCACCTATCCCTCCAGGTGTCCACCCATCCCTTCAGGTGTCCATCCATCCCTCCAGGTGTCCATCCATCATCCTTGGTGTCCTTCTCTCCCTACTGGTGTCCATCTATTTGATAAAACCAGGTGTCCATGTGTCCCTCCAGATGTCCATCTGTCCCTCCAGGTGTCGATCCATCCATCTCTCCAGGCGTCTATGGCTCTCACCACATGTCCGTCTCTCCCTCCACATCTCCATCCATCCCACCAGGTGTCCATCCATCATTCCAGGTATCCATCTGGCCCAGCTGGTGTCCATCTGTCCCACGAGATGTCCATCTGTCCAAACGAGGTGTCCGTTTGTTCCTCCAGCTGTCCATATTTCTCTCCAGATCTCTATCTGTTAAACAGGTGTTCGTCTGTCCCTCCACGTGTCCATCCATCCATCCACCCAACTCTCCAGGTGTCCATGTGTCTCGCCATGTTTCCATCTATCCCTCCAGGAGTCCCTCTGTCCCACCAGGTGTCCGTCCCTCACTCCATGTGTCCCTCTGTCCCAACCGATATGCTTCGATCTTTACAACCAGATGTCCATCTGTCCAACGAGTTTTCCATCTTTCCCTCTAGGTTTCCATGTGTCCCACCAGTCTTCCGTCCGTCAAACCAGGTGTCCGTAAGTCCGTCCGTCCATCTCTCCAGGTGTCGATGCATGTCACCACGTATCCATCTCAGCCTCCAGATGTCCATCTGTCCTAGCTGGTTTCCACCTTTCTCTAGAGCCAGGTGTCCATCTGTCCCACCAGATGTGTCCAACAAGGTGTCCCTCTGTCCCTCCAGGTGTCCATCCATCACTCCAGGTGTAGATCTGTCCCAAGCGGTTTCCATCTATTTGATACAACCAGGTGTCCGTTTGTCCCACGAGATGTCCATCTCTCCAACACGGTGTCCATCTCTCCCTCCAGGTGTCCATGCGTCCCAGCAATTGTCCAACCTTCAAACCAGGTGTCCGTCTGTCCCTCCATGTGTCCGTCCATCCATCTCTCCAGGTGGCCATGTCTCTCACGATGTGTCCATCTCTTCCTCCAGGTGTCCCTCTGTCCCACGAGATATCCATCTGTCCATTGAGGTTTCCAGTTGTCCCTCCAGGTTTCCATGTGTCTCTCCAGTTGTCCATCCTTAAAACCAGGTGTCTGTCTGGCCCTCCACATACCCATCCGTCTCTCCAGGTGTCCATCCATCTCTCCAGGAGTCCATGTCTATCACCACGTGTCCACCTATCCCTCCAGGTGTCCACCCATCCCTTCAGGTGTCCATCCATCCCTCCAGGTGTCCATCCATCATCCTTGGTGTCCTTCTCTACCTACTGGTGTCCATCTATTTGATAAAACCAGGTGTCCATGTGTCCCTCCAGATGTCCATCTGTCCCTCCAGGTGTCGATCCATCCATCTCTCCAGGCGTCTATGGCTCTCACCACATGTCCGTCTCTCCCTCCACATCTCCATCCATCCCACCAGGTGTCCATCCATCATTCCAGGTATCCATCTGGCCCAGCTGGTGTCCATCTGTCCCACGAGATGTCCATCTGTCCAAACGAGGTGTCCGTTTGTTCCTCCAGCTGTCCATATTTCTCTCCAGATCTCTATCCGTTAAACAGGTGTTCGTCTGTCCCTCCACGTGGCCATCCATCCATCCACCCAACTCTCCAGGTGTCCATGTGTCTCGCCATGTTTCCATCTATCCCTCCAGGAGTCCCTCTGTCCCACCAGGTGTCCGTCCCTCACTCCATGTGTCCCTCTGTCCCAACCGATATGCTTCGATCTTTACAACCAGATGTCCATCTGTCCAATGAGTTTTCCATCTTTCCCTCTAGGTTTCCATGTGTCCCACCAGTCTTCCGTCCGTCAAACCAGGTGTCCGTAAGTCCCTCCGTCCATCTCTCCAGGTGTCGATGCGTGTCACCACGTATCCATCTCAGCCTCCAGATGTCCATCTGTCCTAGCTGGTTTCCACCTTTCTCTAGAGCCAGGTGTCCATCTGTCCCACCAGATGTGTCCAACAAGGTGTCCCTCTGTCCCTCCAGGTGTCCATCCATCACTCCAGGTGTCGATCTGTCCCAAGCGGTTTCCATCTATTTGATACAACCAGGTGTCCGTTTGTCCCACGAGATGTCCATCTGTCCAAGGCGGTGTCCATCTCTCCCTCCAGGTGTCCATGCGTCCCAGCAATTGTCCAACCTTCAAACCAGGTGTCCGTCTATCCCTCCATGTGTCCGTCCATCCATCCCTCCAGGTGGCCATGTCTCTCACGATGTGTCCATCTCTTCCTCCAGGTGTCCCTCTGTCCCACGAGATATCCATCTGTCCATTGAGGTTTCCAGTTGTCCCTCCAGGTTTCCATGTGTCTCTCCAGTTGTCCATCCTTAAAACCAGGTGTCTGTCTGGCCCTCCACATACCCATCCGTCTCTCCAGGTGTCCATCCATCTCTCCAGGAGTCCATGTCTATCACCACGTGTCCACCTATCCCTCCAGGTGTCCACCCATCCCTTCAGGTGTCCATCCATCCCTCCAGGTGTCCATCCATCATCCTTGGTGTCCTTCTCTCCCTACTGGTGTCCATCTATTTGATAAAACTAGGTGTCCATGTGTCCCTCCAGATGTCCATCTGTCCCTCCAGGTGTCGATCCATCCATCTCTCCAGGCGTCTATGGCTCTCACCACATGTCCGTCTCTCCCTCCACATCTCCATCCATCCCACCAGGTGTCCATCCATCATTCCAGGTATCCATCTGGCCCAGCTGGTGTCCATCTGTCCCACGAGATGTCCATCTGTCCAAACGAGGTGTCCGTTTGTTCCTCCAGCTGTCCATATTTCTCTCCAGATCTCTATCCGTTAAACAGGTGTTCGTCTGTCCCTCCACGTGTCCATCCATCCATCCACCCAACTCTCCAGGTGTCCATGTGTCTCGCCATGTTTCCGTCTATCCCTCCAGGAGTCCCTCTGTCCCACCAGGTGTCCGTCCCTCACTCCATGTGTCCCTCTGTCCCAACCGATATGCTTCGATCTTTACAACCAGATGTCCATCTGTCCAATGAGTTTTCCATCTTTCCCTCTAGGTTTCCATGTGTCCCACCAGTCTTCCGTCCGTCAAACCAGGTGTCCGTAAGTCCCTCCGTCCATCTCTCCAGGTGTCGATGCGTGTCACCACGTATCCATCTCAGCCTCCAGATGTCCATCTGTCCTAGCTGGTTTCCACCTTTCTCTAGAGCCAGGTGTCCATCTGTCCCACCAGATGTGTCCAACAAGGTGTCCCTCTGTCCCTCCAGGTGTCCATCCATCACTCCAGGTGTCGATCTGTCCCAAGCGGTTTCCATCTATTTGATACAACCAGGTGTCCGTTTGTCCCACGAGATGTCCATCTGTCCAAGGCGGTGTCCATCTGTCCTTCCAGCTTGTCTATCCATCACTCCAGGTGTCCCTTTTTCCAACGAGGTGTCCATTTGTCACTCCAGATGTCCATGTGTCCCTCCAGTTGTCCATCCGTCAAAACAGGTGTCCGTCTGTTCTCTCCACGTGTCCATCCATCCATCCATCCATCCATCCATCCATCCATCCATCCCTCCAGGTGTCCATCCATCACTCCAGGTGTCCATTCATTACTGCAGGTGTCCATTTGTCTCACGAGACGTCCATCTGTCCAACGAGGTATCTATCTGACCCAGCAGGTTTCCATGTGTTTCTCCACTTGTCCATCCTTCAAAGCAGGGGTCCCTCTCACCCTCCAGGTGTCCATCTGTCCCTCCACCTGTCCATCCATCCATCACTGCTGGTGTCGATCTGTCCCAAGCGGTTTCCATCTATTTGATACAACCAGGTGTCCGTTTGTCCCACGAGATGTCCATCTCTCCAACACGGTGTCCATCTCTCCCTCCAGGTGTCCATGCGTCCCAGCAATTGTCCAACCTTCAAACCAGGTGTCCGTCTGTCCCTCCATGTGTCCGTCCATCCATCTCTCCAGGTGGCCATGTCTCTCACGATGTGTCCATCTCTTCCTCCAGGTGTCCCTCTGTCCCACGAGATATCCATCTGTCCATTGAGGTTTCCAGTTGTCCCTCCAGGTTTCCATGTGTCTCTCCAGTTGTCCATCCTTAAAACCAGGTGTCTGTCTGGCCCTCCACATACCCATCCGTCTCTCCAGGTGTCCATCCATCTCTCCAGGAGTCCATGTCTATCACCACGTGTCCACCTATCCCTCCAGGTGTCCACCCATCCCTTCAGGTGTCCATCCATCCCTCCAGGTGTCCATCCATCATCCTTGGTGTCCTTCTCTCCCTACTGGTGTCCATCTATTTGATAAAACCAGGTGTCCATGTGTCCCTCCAGATGTCCATCTGTCCCTCCAGGTGTCGATCCATCCATCTCTCCAGGCGTCTATGGCTCTCACCACATGTCCGTCTCTCCCTCCACATCTCCATCCATCCCACCAGGTGTCCATCCATCATTCCAGGTATCCATCTGGCCCAGCTGGTGTCCATCTGTCCCACGAGATGTCCATCTGTCCAAACGAGGTGTCCGTTTGTTCCTCCAGCTGTCCATATTTCTCTCCAGATCTCTATCCGTTAAACAGGTGTTCGTCTGTCCCTCCACGTGTCCATCCATCCATCCACCCAACTCTCCAGGTGTCCATGTGTCTCGCCATGTTTCCATCTATCCCTCCAGGAGTCCCTCTGTCCCACCAGGTGTCCGTCCCTCACTCCATGTGTCCCTCTGTCCCAACCGATATGCTTCGATCTTTACAACCAGATGTCCATCTGTCCAATGAGTTTTCCATCTTTCCCTCTAGGTTTCCATGTGTCCCACCAGTCTTCCGTCCGTCAAACCAGGTGTCCGTAAGTCCCTCCGTCCATCTCTCCAGGTGTCGATGCGTGTCACCACGTATCCATCTCAGCCTCCAGATGTCCATCTGTCCTAGCTGGTTTCCACCTTTCTCTAGAGCCAGGTGTCCATCTGTCCCACCAGATGTGTCCAACAAGGTGTCCCTCTGTCCCTCCAGGTGTCCATCCATCACTGCTGGTGTCGATCTGTCCCAAGCGGTTTCCATCTATTTGATACAACCAGGTGTCCGTTTGTCCCACGAGATGTCCATCTGTCCAAGGCGGTGTCCATCTGTCCTTCCAGCTCGTCTATCCATCACTCCAGGTGTCCCTTTTTCCAACGAGGTGTCCATTTGTCACTCCAGATGTCCATGTGTCCCTCCAGTTGTCCATCCGTCAAAACAGGTGTCCGTCTGTTCTCTCCACGTGTCCGTCCATCCATCCATCCATCCATCCATCCATCCATCCATCCATCCATCCCTCCAGGTGTCCATCCATCACTCCAGGTGTCCATTCATTACTGCAGGTGTCCATTTGTCTCACGAGACGTCCATCTGTCCAACGAGGTATCTATCTGACCCAGCAGGTTTCCATGTGTTTCTCCACTTGTCCATCCTTCAAAGCAGGGGTCCCTCTCACCCTCCAGGTGTCCATCTGTCCCTCCACCTGTCCATCCATCCATCACTGCTGGTGTCGATCTGTCCCAAGCGGTTTCCATCTATTTGATACAACCAGGTGTCCGTTTGTCCCACGAGATGTCCATCTCTCCAACACGGTGTCCATCTCTCCCTCCAGGTGTCCATGCGTCCCAGCAATTGTCCAACCTTCAAACCAGGTGTCCGTCTGTCCCTCCATGTGTCCGTCCATCCATCTCTCCAGGTGGCCATGTCTCTCACGATGTGTCCATCTCTTTCTCCAGGTGTCCCTCTGTCCCACGAGATATCCATCTGTCCATTGAGGTTTCCAGTTGTCCCTCTAGGTTTCCATGTGTCTCTCCAGTTGTCCATCCTTAAAACCAGGTGTCTGTCTGGCCCTCCACATACCCATCCGTCTCTCCAGGTGTCCATCCATCTCTCCAGGATTCCATGTCTATCACCACGTGTCCACCTATCCCTCCAGGTGTCCATCCATCCCTCCAGGTGTCCATCCATCATCCTTGGTGTCCTTCTCTCCCTACTGGTGTCCATCTATTTGATAAAACCAGGTGTCCATGTGTCCCTCCAGATGTCCATCTGTCCCTCCAGGTGTCGATCCATCCATCTCTCCAGGCGTCTATGGCTCTCACCACATGTCCGTCTCTCCCTCCACATCTCCATCCATCCCACCAGGTGTCCATCCATCATTCCAGGTATCCATCTGGCCCAGCTGGTGTCCATCTGTCCCACGAGATGTCCATCTGTCCAAACGAGGTGTCCGTTTGTTCCTCCAGCTGTCCATATTTCTCTCCAGATCTCTATCCGTTAAACAGGTGTTCGTCTGTCCCTCCACGTGTCCATCCATCCATCCACCCAACTCTCCAGGTGTCCATGTGTCTCGCCATGTTTCCATCTATCCCTCCAGGAGTCCCTCTGTCCCACCAGGTGTCCGTCCCTCACTCCATGTGTCCCTCTGTCCCAACTGATATGCTTCGATCTTTACAACCAGATGTCCATCTGTCCAATGAGTTTTCCATCTTTCCCTCTAGGTTTCCATGTGTCCCACCAGTCTTCCGTCCGTCAAACCAGGTGTCCGTAAGTCCCTCCGTCCATCTCTCCAGGTGTCGATGCGTGTCACCACGTATCCATCTCAGCCTCCAGATGTCCATCTGTCCTAGCTGGTTTCCACCTTTCTCTAGAGCCAGGTGTCCATCTGTCCCACCAGATGTGTCCAACAAGGTGTCCCTCTGTCCCTCCAGGTGTCCATCCATCACTCCAGGTGTCGATCTGTCCCAAGTGGTTTCCATCTATTTGATACAACCAGGTGTCCGTTTGTCCCACGAGATGTCCATCTGTCCAAGGCGGTGTCCATCTGTCCTTCCAGCTTGTCTATCCATCACTCCAGGTGTCCCTTTTTCCAACGAGGTGTCCATTTGTCACTCCAGATGTCCATGTGTCCCTCCAGTTGTCCATCCGTCAAAACAGGTGTCCGTCTGTTCTCTCCACGTGTCCATCCATCCATCCATCCATCCATCCATCCATCCATCCCTCCAGGTGTCCATCCATCACTCCAGGTGTCCATTCATTACTGCAGGTGTCCATTTGTCTCACGAGACGTCCATCTGTCCAACGAGGTATCTATCTGACCCAGCAGGTTTCCATGTGTTTCTCCACTTGTCCATCCTTCAAAGCAGGGGTCCCTCTCACCCTCCAGGTGTCCATCTGTCCCTCCACCTGTCCATCCATCCATCACTGCTGGTGTCGATCTGTCCCAAGCGGTTTCCATCTATTTGATACAACCAGGTGTCCGTTTGTCCCACGAGATGTCCATCTCTCCAACACGGTGTCCATCTCTCCCTCCAGGTGTCCATGCGTCCCAGCAATTGTCCAACCTTCAAACCAGGTGTCCGTCTGTCCCTCCATGTGTCCGTCCATCCATCTCTCCAGGTGGCCATGTCTCTCACGATGTGTCCATCTCTTTCTCCAGGTGTCCCTCTGTCCCACGAGATATCCATCTGTCCATTGAGGTTTCCAGTTGTCCCTCCAGGTTTCCATGTGTCTCTCCAGTTGTCCATCCTTAAAACCAGGTGTCTGTCTGGCCCTCCACATACCCATCCGTCTCTCCAGGTGTCCATCCATCTCTCCAGGAGTCCATGTCTATCACCACGTGTCCACCTATCCCTCCAGGTGTCCACCCATCCCTTCAGGTGTCCATCCATCCCTCCAGGTGTCCATCCATCATCCTTGGTGTCCTTCTCTCCCTACTGGTGTCCATCTATTTGATAAAACCAGGTGTCCATGTGTCCCTCCAGATGTCCATCTGTCCCTCCAGGTGTCGATCCATCCATCTCTCCAGGCGTCTATGGCTCTCACCACATGTCCGTCTCTCCCTCCACATCTCCATCCATCCCACCAGGTGTCCATCCATCATTCCAGGTATCCATCTGGCCCAGCTGGTGTCCATCTGTCCCACGAGATGTCCATCTGTCCAAACGAGGTGTCCGTTTGTTCCTCCAGCTGTCCATATTTCTCTCCAGATCTCTATCCGTTAAACAGGTGTTCGTCTGTCCCTCCACGTGTCCATCCATCCATCCACCCAACTCTCCAGGTGTCCATGTGTCTCGCCATGTTTCCATCTATCCCTCCAGGAGTCCCTCTGTCCCACCAGGTGTCCGTCCCTCACTCCATGTGTCCCTCTGTCCCAACCGATATGCTTCGATCTTTACAACCAGATGTCCATCTGTCCAATGAGTTTTCCATCTTTCCCTCTAGGTTTCCATGTGTCCCACCAGTCTTCCGTCCGTCAAACCAGGTGTCCGTAAGTCCCTCCGTCCATCTCTCCAGGTGTCGATGCGTGTCACCACGTATCCATCTCAGCCTCCAGATGTCCATCTGTCCTAGCTGGTTTCCACCTTTCTCTAGAGCCAGGTGTCCATCTGTCCCACCAGATGTGTCCAACAAGGTGTCCCTCTGTCCCTCCAGGTGTCCATCCATCACTCCAGGTGTCGATCTGTCCCAAGCGGTTTCCATCTATTTGATACAACCAGGTGTCCGTTTGTCCCACGAGATGTCCATCTCTCCAAGGCGGTGTCCATCTGTCCTTGCAGCTCGTCTATCCATCACTCCAGGTGTCCCTTTTTCCAACGAGGTGTCCATTTGTCACTCCAGATGTCCATGTGTCCCTCCAGTTGTCCATCCGTCAAAACAGGTGTCCGTCTGTTCTCTCCACGTGTCCGTCCATCCATCCATCCATCCATCCATCCATCCATCCATCCATCCATCCCTCCAGGTGTCCATCCATCACTCCAGGTGTCCATTCATTACTGCAGGTGTCCATTTGTCTCACGAGACGTCCATCTGTCCAACGAGGTATCTATCTGACCCAGCAGGTTTCCATGTGTTTCTCCACTTGTCCATCCTTCAAAGCAGGGGTCCCTCTCACCCTCCAGGTGTCCATCTGTCCCTCCACCTGTCCATCCATCCATCACTGCTGGTGTCGATCTGTCCCAAGCGGTTTCCATCTATTTGATACAACCAGGTGTCCGTTTGTCCCACGAGATGTCCATCTCTCCAACACGGTGTCCATCTCTCCCTCCAGGTGTCCATGCGTCCCAGCAATTGTCCAACCTTCAAACCAGGTGTCCGTCTGTCCCTCCATGTGTCCGTCCATCCATCTCTCCAGGTGGCCATGTCTCTCACGATGTGTCCATCTCTTCCTCCAGGTGTCCCTCTGTCCCACGAGATATCCATCTGTCCATTGAGGTTTCCAGTTGTCCCTCTAGGTTTCCATGTGTCTCTCCAGTTGTCCATCCTTAAAACCAGGTGTCTGTCTGGCCCTCCACATACCCATCCGTCTCTCCAGGTGTCCATCCATCTCTCCAGGATTCCATGTCTATCACCACGTGTCCACCTATCCCTCCAGGTGTCCATCCATCCCTCCAGGTGTCCATCCATCATCCTTGGTGTCCTTCTCTCCCTACTGGTGTCCATCTATTTGATAAAACCAGGTGTCCATGTGTCCCTCCAGATGTCCATCTGTCCCTCCAGGTGTCGATCCATCCATCTCTCCAGGCGTCTATGGCTCTCACCACATGTCCGTCTCTCCCTCCACATCTCCATCCATCCCACCAGGTGTCCATCCATCATTCCAGGTATCCATCTGGCCCAGCTGGTGTCCATCTGTCCCACGAGATGTCCATCTGTCCAAACGAGGTGTCCGTTTGTTCCTCCAGCTGTCCATATTTCTCTCCAGATCTCTTATCTGTTAAACAGATGTTCGTCTGTCCCTCCACGTGTCCATCCATCCATCCACCCAACTCTCCAGGTGTCCATGTGTCTCGCCATGTTTCCATCTATCCCTCCAGGAGTCCCTCTGTCCCACCAGGTGTCCGTCCCTCACTCCATGTGTCCCTCTGTCCCAACCGATATGCTTCGATCTTTACAACCAGATGTCCATCTGTCCAACGAGTTTTCCATCTTTCCCTCTAGGTTTCCATGTGTCCCACCAGTTTTCTGTCCGTCAAACCAGGTGTCCGTAAGTCCCTCCGTCCATCTCTCCAGGTGTCGATGCGTGTCACCACGTATCCATCTCAGCCTCCAGATGTCCATCTGTCCTAGCTGGTTTCCACCTTTCTCTAGAGCCAGGTGTCCATCTGTCCCACCAGATGTGTCCAACAAGGTGTCCCTCTGTCCCTCCAGGTGTCCATCCATCACTCCAGGTGTCGATCTGTCCCAAGCGGTTTCCATCTATTTGATACAACCAGGTGTCCGTTTGTCCCACGAGATGTCCATCTGTCCAAGGCGGTGTCCATCTGTCCTTCCAGCTTGTCTATCCATCACTCCAGGTGTCCCTTTTTCCAACGAGGTGTCCATTTGTCACTCCAGATGTCCATGTGTCCCTCCAGTTGTCCATCCGTCAAAACAGGTGTCCGTCTGTTCTCTCCACGTGTCCATCCATCCATCCATCCATCCATCCATCCATCCATCCCTTCAGGTGTCCATCCATCCCTCCAGGTGTCCATCCATCATCCTTGGTGTCCTTCTCTCCCTACTGGTGTCCATCTATTTGATAAAACCAGGTGTCCATGTGTCCCTCCAGATGTCCATCTGTCCCTCCAGGTGTCGATCCATCCATCTCTCCAGGCGTCTATGGCTCTCACCACATGTCCGTCTCTCCCTCCACATCTCCATCCATCCCACCAGGTGTCCATCCATCATTCCAGGTATCCATCTGGCCCAGCTGGTGTCCATCTGTCCCACGAGATGTCCATCTGTCCAAACGAGGTGTCCGTTTGTTCCTCCAGCTGTCCATATTTCTCTCCAGATCTCTATCCGTTAAACAGGTGTTCGTCTGTCCCTCCACGTGGCCATCCATCCATCCACCCAACTCTCCAGGTGTCCATGTGTCTCGCCATGTTTCCATCTATCCCTCCAGGAGTCCCTCTGTCCCACCAGGTGTCCGTCCCTCACTCCATGTGTCCCTCTGTCCCAACCGATACCCTTCGATCTTTACAACCAGATGTCCATCTGTCCAACGAGTTTTCCATCTTTCCCTCTAGGTTTCCATGTGTCCCACCAGTTTTCTGTCCGTCAAACCAGGTGTCCGTAAGTCCCTCCGTCCATCTCTCCAGGTGTCGATGCGTGTCACCACGTATCCATCTCAGCCTCCAGATGTCCATCTGTCCTAGCTGGTTTCCACCTTTCTCTAGAGCCAGGTGTCCATCTGTCCCACCAGATGTGTCCAACAAGGTGTCCATCTGTCCCTCCAGGTGTCCATCCATCACTCCAGGTGTCGATCTGTCCCAAGCGGTTTCCATCTATTTGATACAACCAGGTGTCCGTTTGTCCCACGAGATGTCCATCTCTCCAACACGGTGTCCATCTCTCCCTCCAGGTGTCCATGCGTCCCAGCAATTGTCCAACCTTCAAACCAGGTGTCCGTCTGTCCCTCCATGTGTCCGTCCATCCATCTCTCCAGGTGGCCATGTCTCTCACGATGTGTCCATCTCTTCCTCCAGGTGTCCCTCTGTCCCACGAGATATCCATCTGTCCATTGAGGTTTCCAGTTGTCCCTCCAGGTTTCCATGTGTCTCTCCAGTTGTCCATCCTTAAAACCAGGTGTCTGTCTGGCCCTCCACATACCCATCCGTCTCTCCAGGTGTCCATCCGTCTCTCCAGGAGTCCATGTCTATCACCACGTGTCCACCTATCCCTCCAGGTGTCCATCCATCCCTCCAGGTGTCCATCCATCATCCTTGGTGTCCTTCTCTCCCTACTGGTGTCCATCTATTTGATAAAACCAGGTGTCCATGTGTCCCTCCAGATGTCCATCTGTCCCTCCAGGTGTCGATCCATCCATCTCTCCAGGCGTCTATGGCTCTCACCACATGTCCGTCTCTCCCTCCACATCTCCATCCATCCCACCAGGTGTCCATCCATCATTCCAGGTATCCATCTGGCCCAGCTGGTGTCCATCTGTCCCACGAGATGTCCATCTGTCCAAACGAGGTGTCCGTTTGTTCCTCCAGCTGTCCATATTTCTCTCCAGATCTCTATCCGTTAAACAGGTGTTCGTCTGTCCCTCCACGTGTCCATCCATCCATCCACCCAACTCTCCAGGTGTCCATGTGTCTCGCCATGTTTCCATCTATCCCTCCAGGAGTCCCTCTGTCCCACCAGGTGTCTGTCCCTCACTCCATGTGTCCCTCTGTCCCAACCGATATGCTTCGATCTTTACAACCAGATGTCCATCTGTCCAATGAGTTTTCCATCTTTCCCTCTAGGTTTCCATGTGTCCCACCAGTCTTCCGTCCGTCAAACCAGGTGTCCGTAAGTCCCTCCGTCCATCTCTCCAGGTGTCGATGCGTGTCACCACGTATCCATCTCAGCCTCCAGATGTCCATCTGTCCTAGCTGGTTTCCACCTTTCTCTAGAGCCAGGTGTCCATCTGTCCCACCAGATGTGTCCAACAAGGTGTCCCTCTGTCCCTCCAGGTGTCCATCCATCACTCCAGGTGTCGATCTGTCCCAAGCGGTTTCCATCTATTTGATACAACCAGGTGTCCGTTTGTCCCACGAGATGTCCATCTCTCCAAGGCGGTGTCCATCTGTCCTTCCAGCTCGTCTATCCATCACTCCAGGTGTCCCTTTTTCCAACGAGGTGTCCATTTGTCACTCCAGATGTCCATGTGTCCCTCCAGTTGTCCATCCGTCAAAACAGGTGTCCGTCTGTTCTCTCCACGTGTCCGTCCATCCATCCATCCATCCATCCATCCATCCATCCATCCATCCATCCCTCCAGGTGTCCATCCATCACTCCAGGTGTCCATTCATTACTGCAGGTGTCCATTTGTCTCACGAGACGTCCATCTGTCCAACGAGGTATCTATCTGACCCAGCAGGTTTCCATGTGTTTCTCCACTTGTCCATCCTTCAAAGCAGGGGTCCCTCTCACCCTCCAGGTGTCCATCTGTCCCTCCACCTGTCCATCCATCCATCACTGCTGGTGTCGATCTGTCCCAAGCGGTTTCCATCTATTTGATACAACCAGGTGTCCGTTTGTCCCACGAGATGTCCATCTCTCCAACACGGTGTCCATCTCTCCCTCCAGGTGTCCATGCGTCCCAGCAATTGTCCAACCTTCAAACCAGGTGTCCGTCTGTCCCTCCATGTGTCCGTCCATCCATCTCTCCAGGTGGCCATGTCTCTCACGATGTGTCCATCTCTTCCTCCAGGTGTCCCTCTGTCCCACGAGATATCCATCTGTCCACTGAGGTTTCCAGTTGTCCCTCTAGGTTTCCATGTGTCTCTCCAGTTGTCCATCCTTAAAACCAGGTGTCTGTCTGGCCCTCCACATACCCATCCGTCTCTCCAGGTGTCCATCCATCTCTCCAGGATTCCATGTCTATCACCACGTGTCCACCTATCCCTCCAGGTGTCCATCCATCCCTCCAGGTGTCCATCCATCATCCTTGGTGTCCTTCTCTCCCTACTGGTGTCCATCTATTTGATAAAACCAGGTGTCCATGTGTCCCTCCAGATGTCCATCTGTCCCTCCAGGTGTCGATCCATCCATCTCTCCAGGCGTCTATGGCTCTCACCACATGTCCGTCTCTCCCTCCACATCTCCATCCATCCCACCAGGTGTCCATCCATCATTCCAGGTATCCATCTGGCCCAGCTGGTGTCCATCTGTCCCACGAGATGTCCATCTGTCCAAACGAGGTGTCCGTTTGTTCCTCCAGCTGTCCATATTTCTCTCCAGATCTCTATCTGTTAAACAGGTGTTCGTCTGTCCCTCCACGTGTCCATCCATCCATCCACCCAACTCTCCAGGTGTCCATGTGTCTCGCCATGTTTCCATCTATCCCTCCAGGAGTCCCTCTGTCCCACCAGGTGTCCGTCCCTCACTCCATGTGTCCCTCATTCCCAACCGATATCCTTCGATCTTTACAACCAGATGTCCATCTGTCCAACGAGTTTTCCATCTTTCCCTCTAGGTTTCCATGTGTCCCACCAGTCTTCCGTCCGTCAAACCAGGTGTCCGTAAGTCCCTCCGTCCATCTCTCCAGGTGTCGATGCGTGTCACCACGTATCCATCTCAGCCTCCAGATGTCCATCTGTCCTAGCTGGTTTCCACCTTTCTCTAGAGCCAGGTGTCCATCTGTCCCACCAGATGTGTCCAACAAGGTGTCCCTCTGTCCCTCCAGGTGTCCATCCATCACTCCAGGTGTCGATCTGTCCCAAGCGGTTTCCATCTATTTGATACAACCAGGTGTCCGTTTGTCCCACGAGATGTCCATCTGTCCAAGGCGGTGTCCATCTGTCCTTGCAGCTCGTCTATCCATCACTCCAGGTGTCCCTTTTTCCAACGAGGTGTCCATTTGTCACTCCAGATGTCCATGTGTCCCTCCAGTTGTCCATCCGTCAAAACAGGTGTCCGTCTGTTCTCTCCACGTGTCCGTCCATCCATCCATCCATCCATCCATCCATCCATCCATCCATCCCTCCAGGTGTCCATCCATCACTCCAGGTGTCCATTCATTACTGCAGGTGTCCATTTGTCTCACGAGACGTCCATCTGTCCAACGAGGTATCTATCTGACCCAGCAGGTTTCCATGTGTTTCTCCACTTGTCCATCCTTCAAAGCAGGGGTCCCTCTCACCCTCCAGGTGTCCATCTGTCCCTCCACCTGTCCATCCATCCATCACTGCTGGTGTCGATGTGTCCCAAGCGGTTTCCATCTATTTGATACAACCAGGTGTCCGTTTGTCCCACGAGATGTCCATCTCTCCAACACGGTGTCCATCTCTCCCTCCAGGTGTCCATGCGTCCCAGCAATTGTCCAACCTTCAAACCAGGTGTCCGTCTGTCCCTCCATGTGTCCGTCCATCCATCTCTCCAGGTGGCCATGTCTCTCACGATGTGTCCATCTCTTCCTCCAGGTGTCCCTCTGTCCCACGAGATATCCATCTGTCCACTGAGGTTTCCAGTTGTCCCTCTAGGTTTCCATGTGTCTCTCCAGTTGTCCATCCTTAAAACCAGGTGTCTGTCTGGCCCTCCACATACCCATCCGTCTCTCCAGGTGTCCATCCGTCTCTCCAGGAGTCCATGTCTATCACCACGTGTCCACCTATCCCTCCAGGTGTCCATCCATCCCTCCAGGTGTCCATCCATCATCCTTGGTGTCCTTCTCTCCCTACTGGTGTCCATCTATTTGATAAAACCAGGTGTCCATGTGTCCCTCCAGATGTCCATCTGTCCCTCCAGGTGTCGATCCATCCATCTCTCCAGGCGTCTATGGCTCTCACCACATGTCCGTCTCTCCCTCCACATCTCCATCCATCCCACCAGGTGTCCATCCATCATTCCAGGTATCCATCTGGCCCAGCTGGTGTCCATCTGTCCCACGAGATGTCCATCTGTCCAAACGAGGTGTCCGTTTGTTCCTCCAGCTGTCCATATTTCTCTCCAGATCTCTATCTGTTAAACAGGTGTTCGTCTGTCCCTCCACGTGTCCATCCATCCATCCACCCAACTCTCCAGGTGTCCATGTGTCTCGCCATGTTTCCATCTATCCCTCCAGGAGTCCCTCTGTCCCACCAGGTGTCCGTCCCTCACTCCATGTGTCCCTCATTCCCAACCGATATCCTTCGATCTTTACAACCAGATGTCCATCTGTCCAACGAGTTTTCCATCTTTCCCTCTAGGTTTCCATGTGTCCCACCAGTTTTCCGTCCGTCAAACCAGGTGTCCGTAAGTCCCTCCGTCCATCTCTCCAGGTGTCGATGCGTGTCACCACGTATCCATCTCAGCCTCCAGATGTCCATCTGTCCTAGCTGGTTTCCACCTTTCTCTAGAGCCAGGTGTCCCTCTGTCCCACCAGATGTGTCCAACAAGGTGTCCATCTGTCCCTCCAGGTGTCCATCCATCACTCCAGGTGTCGATCTGTCCCAAGCGGTTTCCATCTATTTGATACAACCAGGTGTCCGTTTGTCCCACGAGATGTCCATCTGTCCAAGGCGGTGTCCATCTGTCCTTGCAGCTCGTCTATCCATCACTCCAGGTGTCCCTTTTTCCAACGAGGTGTCCATTTGTCACTCCAGATGTCCATGTGTCCCTCCAGTTGTCCATCCGTCAAAACAGGTGTCCGTCTGTTCTCTCCACGTGTCCGTCCATCCATCCATCCATCCATCCATCCATCCATCCATCCATCCATCCCTCCAGGTGTCCATCCATCACTCCAGGTGTCCATTCATTACTGCAGGTGTCCATTTGTCTCACGAGACGTCCATCTGTCCAACGAGGTATCTATCTGACCCAGCAGGTTTCCATGTGTTTCTCCACTTGTCCATCCTTCAAAGCAGGGGTCCCTCTCACCCTCCAGGTGTCCATCTGTCCCTCCACCTGTCCATCCATCCATCACTGCTGGTGTCGATCTGTCCCAAGCGGTTTCCATCTATTTGATACAACCAGGTGTCCGTTTGTCCCCCGAGATGTCCATCTCTCCAACACGGTGTCCATCTCTCCCTCCAGGTGTCCATGCGTCCCAGCAATTGTCCAACCTTCAAACCAGGTGTCTGTCTGTCCCTCCATGTGTCCGTCCATCCATCTCTCCAGGTGGCCATGTCTCTCACGATGTGTCCATCTCTTCCTCCAGGTGTCCCTCTGTCCCACGAGATATCCATCTGTCCACTGAGGTTTCCAGTTGTCCCTCCAGGTTTCCATGTGTCTCTCCAGTTGTCCATCCTTAAAACCAGGTGTCTGTCTGGCCCTCCACATACCCATCCGTCTCTCCAGGTGTCCATCCATCTCTCCAGGAGTCCATGTCTATCACCACGTGTCCACCTATCCCTCCAGGTGTCCATCCATCCCTCCAGGTGTCCATCCATCATCCTTGGTGTCCTTCTCTCCCTACTGGTGTCCATCTATTTGATAAAACCAGGTGTCCATGTGTCCCTCCAGATGTCCATCTGTCCCTCCAGGTGTCGATCCATCCATCTCTCCAGGCGTCTATGGCTCTCACCACATGTCCGTCTCTCCCTCCACATCTCCATCCATCCCACCAGGTGTCCATCCATCATTCCAGGTATCCATCTGGCCCAGCTGGTGTCCATCTGTCCCACGAGATGTCCATCTGTCCAAACGAGGTGTCCGTTTGTTCCTCCAGCTGTCCATATTTCTCTCCAGATCTCTATCTGTTAAACAGGTGTTCGTCTGTCCCTCCACGTGTCCATCCATCCATCCACCCAACTCTCCAGGTGTCCATGTGTCTCGCCATGTTTCCATCTATCCCTCCAGGAGTCCCTCTGTCCCACCAGGTGTCCGTCCCTCACTCCATGTGTCCCTCTGTCCCAACCGATACCCTTCGATCTTTACAACCAGATGTCCATCTGTCCAACGAGTTTTCCATCTTTCCCTCTAGGTTTCCATGTGTCCCACCAGTTTTCCGTCCGTCAAACCAGGTGTCCGTAAGTCCCTCCGTCCATCTCTCCAGGTGTCGATGCATGTCACCACGTATCCATCTCAGCCTCCAGATGTCCATCTGTCCTAGCTGGTTTCCACCTTTCTCTAGAGCCAGGTGTCCATCTGTCCCACCAGATGTGTCCAACAAGGTGTCCATCTGTCCCTCCAGGTGTCCATCCATCACTCCAGGTGTCGATCTGTCCCAAGCGGTTTCCATCTATTTGATACAACCAGGTGTCCGTTTGTCCCACGAGATGTCCATCTGTCCAAGGCGGTGTCCATCTGTCCTTGCAGCTCGTCTATCCATCACTCCAGGTGTCCCTTTTTCCAACGAGGTGTCCATTTGTCACTCCAGATGTCCATGTGTCCCTCCAGTTGTCCATCCGTCAAAACAGGTGTCCGTCTGTTCTCTCCACGTGTCCATCCATCCATCCATCCATCCATCCCTCCAGGTGTCCATCCATCACTCCAGGTGTCCATTCATTACTGCAGGTGTCCATTTGTCTCACGAGACGTCCATCTGTCCAACGAGGTATCTATCTGACCCAGCAGGTTTCCATGTGTTTCTCCACTTGTCCATCCTTCAAAGCAGGGGTCCCTCTCACCCTCCAGGTGTCCATCTGTCCCTCCACCTGTCCATCCATCCATCACTGCTGGTGTCGATCTGTCCCAAGCGGTTTCCATCTATTTGATACAACCAGGTGTCCGTTTGTCCCACGAGATGTCCATCCTCCAACACGGTGTCCATCTCTCCCTCCAGGTGTCCATGCGTCCCAGCAATTGTCCAACCTTCAAACCAGGTGTCCGTCTGTCCCTCCATGTGTCCGTCCATCCATCTCTCCAGGTGGCCATGTCTCTCACGATGTGTCCATCTCTTCCTCCAGGTGTCCGTCTGTCCCACGAGATATCCATCTGTCCACTGAGGTTTCCAGTTGTCCCTCCAGGTTTCCATGTGTCTCTCCAGTTGTCCATCCTTAAAACCAGGTGTCTGTCTGGCCCTCCACATACCCATCTGTCTCTCCAGGTGTCCATCCGTCTCTCCAGGAGTCCATGTCTATCACCACGTGTCCACCTATCCCTCCAGGTGTCCATCCATCCCTCCAGGTGTCCATCCATCATCCTTGGTGTCCTTCTCTCCCTACTGGTGTCCATCTATTTGATAAAACCAGGTGTCCATGTGTCCCTCCAGATGTCCATCTGTCCCTCCAGGTGTCGATCCATCCATCTCTCCAGGCGTCTATGGCTCTCACCACATGTCCGTCTCTCCCTCCACATCTCCATCCATCCCACCAGGTGTCCATCCATCATTCCAGGTATCCATCTGGCCCAGCTGGTGTCCATCTGTCCCACGAGATGTCCATCTGTCCAAACGAGGTGTCCGTTTGTTCCTCCAGCTGTCCATATTTCTCTCCAGATCTCTATCCGTTAAACAGGTGTTCGTCTGTCCCTCCACGTGTCCATCCATCCATCCACCCAACTCTCCAGGTGTCCATGTGTCTCGCCATGTTTCCATCTATCCCTCCAGGAGTCCCTCTGTCCCACCAGGTGTCCGTCCCTCACTCCATGTGTCCCTCTGTCCCAACCGATATGCTTCGATCTTTACAACCAGATGTCCATCTGTCCAACGAGTTTTCCATCTTTCCCTCTAGGTTTCCATGTGTCCCACCAGTTTTCCATCCGTCAAACCAGGTGTCCGTAAGTCCCTCCGTCCATCTCTCCAGGTGTCGATGCGTGTCACCACGTATCCATCTCAGCCTCCAGATGTCCATCTGTCCTAGCTGGTTTCCACCTTTCTCTAGAGCCAGGTGTCCCTCTGTCCCACCAGATGTGTCCAACAAGGTGTCCATCTGTCCCTCCAGGTGTCCATCCATCACTGCTGGTGTCGATCTGTCCCAAGCGGTTTCCATCTATTTGATACAACCAGGTGTCCGTTTGTCCCACGAGATGTCCATCTGTCCAAGGCGGTGTCCATCTGTCCTTGCAGCTCGTCTATCCATCACTCCAGGTGTCCCTTTTTCCAACGAGGTGTCCATTTGTCACTCCAGATGTCCATGTGTCCCTCCAGTTGTCCATCCGTCAAAACAGGTGTCCGTCTGTTCTCTCCACGTGTCCATCCATCCATCCATCCATCCATCCCTCCAGGTGTCCATCCATCACTCCAGGTGTCCATTCATTACTGCAGGTGTCCATTTGTCTCACGAGACGTTCATCTGTCCAACGAGGTATCTATCTGACCCAGCAGGTTTCCATGTGTTTCTCCACTTGTCCATCCTTCAAAGCAGGGGTCCCTCTCACCCTCCAGGTGTCCATCTGTCCCTCCACCTGTCCATCCATCCATCACTGCTGGTGTCGATCTGTCCCAAGCGGTTTCCATCTATTTGATACAACCAGGTGTCCGTTTGTCCCACGAGATGTCCATCTCTCCAACACGGTGTCCATCTCTCCCTCCAGGTGTCCATGCGTCCCAGCAATTGTCCAACCTTCAAACCAGGTGTCCGTCTGTCCCTCCATGTGTCCGTCCATCCATCTCTCCAGGTGGCCATGTCTCTCACGATGTGTCCATCTCTTCCTCCAGGTGTCCCTCTGTCCCACGAGATATCCATCTGTCCGCTGAGGTTTCCAGTTGTCCCTCCAGGTTTCCATGTGTCTCTCCAGTTGTCCATCCTTAAAACCAGGTGTCTGTCTGGCCCTCCACATACCCATCCGTCTCTCCAGGTGTCCATCCGTCTCTCCAGGAGTCCATGTCTATCACCACGTGTCCACCTATCCCTCCAGGTGTCCATCCATCCCTCCAGGTGTCCATCCATCATCCTTGGTGTCCTTCTCTCCCTACTGGTGTCCATCTATTTGATAAAACCAGGTGTCCATGTGTCCCTCCAGATGTCCATCTGTCCCTCCAGGTGTCGATCCATCCATCTCTCCAGGCGTCTATGGCTCTCACCACATGTCCGTCTCTCCCTCCACATCTCCATCCATCCCACCAGGTGTCCATCCATCATTCCAGGTATCCATCTGGCCCAGCTGGTGTCCATCTGTCCCACGAGATGTCCATCTGTCCAAACGAGGTGTCCGTTTGTTCCTCCAGCTGTCCATATTTCTCTCCAGATCTCTATCCGTTAAACAGGTGTTCGTCTGTCCCTCCACGTGTCCATCCATCCATCCACCCAACTCTCCAGGTGTCCATGTGTCTCGCCATGTTTCCATCTATCCCTCCAGGAGTCCCTCTGTCCCACCAGGTGTCCGTCCCTCACTCCATGTGTCCCTCTGTCCCAACCGATACCCTTCGATCTTTACAACCAGATGTCCATCTGTCCAACGAGTTTTCCATCTTTCCCTCTAGGTTTCCATGTGTCCCACCAGTTTTCCATCCGTCAAACCAGGTGTCCGTAAGTCCCTCCGTCCATCTCTCCAGGTGTCGATGCGTGTCACCACGTATCCATCTCAGCCTCCAGATGTCCATCTGTCCTAGCTGGTTTCCACCTTTCTCTAGAGCCAGGTGTCCATCTGTCCCACCAGATGTGTCCAACAAGGTGTCCATCTGTCCCTCCAGGTGTCCATCCATCACTCCAGGTGTCGATCTGTCCCAAGCGGTTTCCATCTATTTGATACAACCAGGTGTCCGTTTGTCCCACGAGATGTCCATCTGTCCAAGGCGGTGTCCATCTGTCCTTGCAGCTCGTCTATCCATCACTCCAGGTGTCCCTTTTTCCAACGAGGTGTCCATTTGTCACTCCAGATGTCCATGTGTCCCTCCAGTTGTCCATCCGTCAAAACAGGTGTCCGTCTGTTCTCTCCACGTGTCCATCCATCCATCCATCCATCCATCCCTCCAGGTGTCCATCCATCACTCCAGGTGTCCATTCATTACTGCAGGTGTCCATTTGTCTCACGAGACGTCCATCTGTCCAACGAGGTATCTATCTGACCCAGCAGGTTTCCATGTGTTTCTCCACTTGTCCATCCTTCAAAGCAGGGGTCCCTCTCACCCTCCAGGTGTCCATCTGTCCCTCCACCTGTCCATCCATCCATCACTGCTGGTGTCGATCTGTCCCAAGCGGTTTCCATCTATTTGATACAACCAGGTGTCCGTTTGTCCCACGAGATGTCCATCTCTCCAACACGGTGTCCATCTCTCCCTCCAGGTGTCCATGCGTCCCAGCAATTGTCCAACCTTCAAACCAGGTGTCCGTCTGTCCCTCCATGTGTCCGTCCATCCATCTCTCCAGGTGGCCATGTCTCTCACGATGTGTCCATCTCTTCCTCCAGGTGTCCCTCTGTCCCACGAGATATCCATCTGTCCGCTGAGGTTTCCAGTTGTCCCTCCAGGTTTCCATGTGTCTCTCCAGTTGTCCATCCTTAAAACCAGGTGTCTGTCTGGCCCTCCACATACCCATCCGTCTCTCCAGGTGTCCATCCGTCTCTCCAGGAGTCCATGTCTATCACCACGTGTCCACCTATCCCTCCAGGTGTCCATCCATCCCTCCAGGTGTCCATCCATCATCCTTGGTGTCCTTCTCTCCCTACTGGTGTCCATCTATTTGATAAAACCAGGTGTCCATGTGTCCCTCCAGATGTCCATCTGTCCCTCCAGGTGTCGATCCATCCATCTCTCCAGGCGTCTATGGCTCTCACCACATGTCCGTCTCTCCCTCCACATCTCCATCCATCCCACCAGGTGTCCATCCATCATTCCAGGTATCCATCTGGCCCAGCTGGTGTCCATCTGTCCCACGAGATGTCCATCTGTCCAAACGAGGTGTCCGTTTGTTCCTCCAGCTGTCCATATTTCTCTCCAGATCTCTATCCGTTAAACAGGTGTTCGTCTGTCCCTCCACGTGTCCATCCATCCATCCACCCAACTCTCCAGGTGTCCATGTGTCTCGCCATGTTTCCATCTATCCCTCCAGGAGTCCCTCTGTCCCACCAGGTGTCCGTCCCTCACTCCATGTGTCCCTCTGTCCCAACCGATATGCTTCGATCTTTACAACCAGATGTCCATCTGTCCAACGAGTTTTCCATCTTTCCCTCTAGGTTTCCATGTGTCCCACCAGTTTTCCATCCGTCAAACCAGGTGTCCGTAAGTCCCTCCGTCCATCTCTCCAGGTGTCGATGCGTGTCACCACGTATCCATCTCAGCCTCCAGATGTCCATCTGTCCTAGCTGGTTTCCACCTTTCTCTAGAGCCAGGTGTCCCTCTGTCCCACCAGATGTGTCCAACAAGGTGTCCATCTGTCCCTCCAGGTGTCCATCCATCACTCCAGGTGTCGATCTGTCCCAAGCGGTTTCCATCTATTTGATACAACCAGGTGTCCGTTTGTCCCACGAGATGTCCATCTGTCCAAGGCGGTGTCCATCTGTCCTTGCAGCTCGTCTATCCATCACTCCAGGTGTCCCTTTTTCCAACGAGGTGTCCATTTGTCACTCCAGATGTCCATGTGTCCCTCCAGTTGTCCATCCGTCAAAACAGGTGTCCGTCTGTTCTCTCCACGTGTCCATCCATCCATCCATCCATCCATCCATCCATCCATCCCTCCAGGTGTCCATCCATCACTCCAGGTGTCCATTCATTACTGCAGGTGTCCATTTGTCTCACGAGACGTCCATCTGTCCAACGAGGTATCTATCTGACCCAGCAGGTTTCCATGTGTTTCTCCACTTGTCCATCCTTCAAAGCAGGGGTCCCTCTCACCCTCCAGGTGTCCATCTGTCCCTCCACCTGTCCATTCATCCATCCATCCATCACTGCTGGTGTCGATCTGTCCCAAGCGGTTTCCATCTATTTGATACAACCAGGTGTCCGTTTGTCCCACGAGATGTCCATCTCTCCAACACGGTGTCCATCTCTCCCTCCAGGTGTCCATGCGTCCCAGCAATTGTCCAACCTTCAAACCAGGTGTCCGTCTGTCCCTCCATGTGTCCGTCCATCCATCTCTCCAGGTGGCCATGTCTCTCACGATGTGTCCATCTCTTCCTCCAGGTGTCCCTCTGTCCCACGAGATATCCATCTGTCCACTGAGGTTTCCAGTTGTCCCTCCAGGTTTCCATGTGTCTCTCCAGTTGTCCATCCTTAAAACCAGGTGTCTGTCTGGCCCTCCACATACCCATCCGTCTCTCCAGGTGTCCATCCGTCTCTCCAGGAGTCCATGTCTATCACCACGTGTCCACCTATCCCTCCAGGTGTCCATCCATCCCTCCAGGTGTCCATCCATCATCCTTGGTGTCCTTCTCTCCCTACTGGTGTCCATCTATTTGATAAAACCAGGTGTCCATGTGTCCCTCCAGATGTCCATCTGTCCCTCCAGGTGTCGATCCATCCATCTCTCCAGGCGTCTATGGCTCTCACCACATGTCCGTCTCTCCCTCCACATCTCCATCCATCCCACCAGGTGTCCATCCATCATTCCAGGTATCCATCTGGCCCAGCTGGTGTCCATCTGTCCCACGAGATGTCCATCTGTCCAAACGAGGTGTCCGTTTGTTCCTCCAGCTGTCCATATTTCTCTCCAGATCTCTATCCGTTAAACAGGTGTTCGTCTGTCCCTCCACGTGTCCATCCATCCATCCACCCAACTCTCCAGGTGTCCATGTGTCTCGCCATGTTTCCATCTATCCCTCCAGGAGTCCCTCTGTCCCACCAGGTGTCCGTCCCTCACTCCATGTGTCCCTCTGTCCCAACCGATATGCTTCGATCTTTACAACCAGATGTCCATCTGTCCAACGAGTTTTCCATCTTTCCCTCTAGGTTTCCATGTGTCCCACCAGTTTTCCATCCGTCAAACCAGGTGTCCGTAAGTCCCTCCGTCCATCTCTCCAGGTGTCGATGCGTGTCACCACGTATCCATCTCAGCCTCCAGATGTCCATCTGTCCTAGCTGGTTTCCACCTTTCTCTAGAGCCAGGTGTCCCTCTGTCCCACCAGATGTGTCCAACAAGGTGTCCCTCTGTCCCTCCAGGTGTCCATCCATCACTCCAGGTGTCGATCTGTCCCAAGCGGTTTCCATCTATTTGATACAACCAGGTGTCCGTTTGTCCCACGAGATGTCCATCTGTCTAAGGCGGTGTCCATCTGTCCTTGCAGCTCGTCTATCCATCACTCCAGGTGTCCCTTTTTCCAACGAGGTGTCCATTTGTCACTCCAGATGTCCATGTGTCCCTCCAGTTGTCCATCCGTCAAAACAGGTGTCCCGTCTGTTCTCTCCACGTGTCCATCCATCCATCCATCCATCCATCCCTCCAGGTGTCCATCCATCACTCCAGGTGTCCATTCATTACTGCAGGTGTCCATTTGTCTCACGAGACGTCCATCTGTCCAACGAGGTATCTATCTGACCCAGCAGGTTTCCATGTGTTTCTCCACTTGTCCATCCTTCAAAGCAGGGGTCCCTCTCACCCTCCAGGTGTCCATCTGTCCCTCCACCTGTCCATTCATCCATCCATCCATCACTGCTGGTGTCGATCTGTCCCAAGCGGTTTCCATCTATTTGATACAACCAGGTGTCCGTTTGTCCCACGAGATGTCCATCTCTCCAACACGGTGTCCATCTCTCCCTCCAGGTGTCCATGCGTCCCAGCAATTGTCCAACCTTCAAACCAGGTGTCCGTCTGTCCCTCCATGTGTCCGTCCATCCATCTCTCCAGGTGGCCATGTCTCTCACGATGTGTCCATCTCTTCCTCCAGGTGTCCCTCTGTCCCACGAGATATCCATCTGTCCACTGAGGTTTCCAGTTGTCCCTCCAGGTTTCCATGTGTCTCTCCAGTTGTCCATCCTTAAAACCAGGTGTCTGTCTGGCCCTCCACATACCCATCCGTCTCTCCAGGTGTCCATCCGTCTCTCCAGGAGTCCATGTCTATCACCACGTGTCCACCTATCCCTCCAGGTGTCCATCCATCCCTCCAGGTGTCCATCCATCATCCTTGGTGTCCTTCTCTCCCTACTGGTGTCCATCTATTTGATAAAACCAGGTGTCCATGTGTCCCTCCAGATGTCCATCTGTCCCTCCAGGTGTCGATCCATCCATCTCTCCAGGCGTCTATGGCTCTCACCACATGTCCGTCTCTCCCTCCACATCTCCATCCATCCCACCAGGTGTCCATCCATCATTCCAGGTATCCATCTGGCCCAGCTGGTGTCCATCTGTCCCACGAGATGTCCATCTGTCCAAACGAGGTGTCCGTTTGTTCCTCCAGCTGTCCATATTTCTCTCCAGATCTCTATCCGTTAAACAGGTGTTCGTCTGTCCCTCCACGTGTCCATCCATCCATCCACCCAACTCTCCAGGTGTCCATGTGTCTCGCCATGTTTCCATCTATCCCTCCAGGAGTCCCTCTGTCCCACCAGGTGTCCGTCCCTCACTCCATGTGTCCCTCTGTCCCAACCGATACCCTTCGATCTTTACAACCAGATGTCCATCTGTCCAACGAGTTTTCCATCTTTCCCTCTAGGTTTCCATGTGTCCCACCAGTTTTCCATCCGTCAAACCAGGTGTCCGTAAGTCCCTCCGTCCATCTCTCCAGGTGTTGATGCGTGTCACCACGTATCCATCTCAGCCTCCAGATGTCCATCTGTCCTAGCTGGTTTCCACCTTTCTCTAGAGCCAGGTGTCCCTCTGTCCCACCAGATGTGTCCAACAAGGTGTCCATCTGTCCCTCCAGGTGTCCATCCATCACTCCAGGTGTCGATCTGTCCCAAGCGGTTTCCATCTATTTGATACAACCAGGTGTCCGTTTGTCCCACGAGATGTCCATCTGTCCAAGGCGGTGTCCATCTGTCCTTCCAGCTCGTCTATCCATCACTCCAGGTGTCCCTTTTTCCAACGAGGTGTCCATTTGTCACTCCAGATGTCCATGTGTCCCTCCAGTTGTCCATCCGTCAAAACAGGTGTCCGTCTGTTCTCTCCACGTGTCCATCCATCCATCCATCCATCCATCCCTCCAGGTGTCCATCCATCACTCCAGGTGTCCATTCATTACTGCAGGTGTCCATTTGTCTCACGAGACGTCCATCTGTCCAACGAGGTATCTATCTGACCCAGCAGGTTTCCATGTGTTTCTCCACTTGTCCATCCTTCAAAGCAGGGGTCCCTCTCACCCTCCAGGTGTCCATCTGTCCCTCCACCTGTCCATCCATCCATCACTGCTGGTGTCGATCTGTCCCAAGCGGTTTCCATCTATTTGATACAACCAGGTGTCCGTTTGTCCCACGAGATGTCCATCTCTCCAACACGGTGTCCATCTCTCCCTCCAGGTGTCCATGCGTCCCAGCAATTGTCCAACCTTCAAACCAGGTGTCCGTCTGTCCCTCCATGTGTCCGTCCATCCATCTCTCCAGGTGGCCATGTCTCTCATGATGTGTCCATCTCTTCCTCCAGGTGTCCCTCTGTCCCACGAGATATCCATCTGTCCACTGAGGTTTCCAGTTGTCCCTCCAGGTTTCCATGTGTCTCTCCAGTTGTCCATCCTTAAAACCAGGTGTCTGTCTGGCCCTCCACATACCCATCCGTCTCTCCAGGTGTCCATCCATCTCTCCAGGAGTCCATGTCTATCACCACGTGTCCACCTATCCCTCCAGGTGTCCACCCATCCCTTCAGGTGTCCATCCATCCCTCCAGGTGTCCATCCATCATCCTTGGTGTCCTTCTCTCCCTACTGGTGTCCATCTATTTGATAAAACCAGGTGTCCATGTGTCCCTCCAGATGTCCATCTGTCCCTCCAGGTGTCGATCCATCCATCTCTCCAGGCGTCTATGGCTCTCACCACATGTCCGTCTCTCCCTCCACATCTCCATCCATCCCACCAGGTGTCCATCCATCATTCCAGGTATCCATCTGGCCCAGCTGGTGTCCATCTGTCCCACGAGATGTCCATCTGTCCAAACGAGGTGTCCGTTTGTTCCTCCAGCTGTCCATATTTCTCTCCAGATCTCTATCCGTTAAACAGGTGTTCGTCTGTCCCTCCACGTGTCCATCCATCCATCCACCCAACTCTCCAGGTGTCCATGTGTCTCGCCATGTTTCCATCTATCCCTCCAGGAGTCCCTCTGTCCCACCAGGTGTCCGTCCCTCACTCCATGTGTCCCTCTGTCCCAACCGATATGCTTCGATCTTTACAACCAGATGTCCATCTGTCCAACGAGTTTTCCATCTTTCCCTCTAGGTTTCCATGTGTCCCACCAGTTTTCCATCCGTCAAACCAGGTGTCCGTAAGTCCCTCCGTCCATCTCTCCAGGTGTCGATGCGTGTCACCACGTATCCATCTCAGCCTCCAGATGTCCATCTGTCCTAGCTGGTTTCCACCTTTCTCTAGAGCCAGGTGTCCCTCTGTCCCACCAGATGTGTCCAACAAGGTGTCCCTCTGTCCCTCCAGGTGTCCATCCATCACTCCAGGTGTCGATCTGTCCCAAGCGGTTTCCATCTATTTGATACAACCAGGTGTCCGTTTGTCCCACGAGATGTCCATCTGTCCAAGGCGGTGTCCATCTGTCCTTGCAGCTCGTCTATCCATCACTCCAGGTGTCCCTTTTTCCAACGAGGTGTCCATTTGTCACTCCAGATGTCCATGTGTCCCTCCAGTTGTCCATCCGTCAAAACAGGTGTCCGTCTGTTCTCTCCACGTGTCCATCCATCCATCCATCCATCCCTCCAGGTGTCCATCCATCACTCCAGGTGTCCATTCATTACTGCAGGTGTCCATTTGTCTCACGAGACGTCCATCTGTCCAACGAGGTATCTATCTGACCCAGCAGGTTTCCATGTGTTTCTCCACTTGTCCATCCTTCAAAGCAGGGGTCCCTCTCACCCTCCAGGTGTCCATCTGTCCCTCCACCTGTCCATCCATCCATCACTGCTGGTGTCGATCTGTCCCAAGCGGTTTCCATCTATTTGATACAACCAGGTGTCCGTTTGTCCCACGAGATGTCCATCTCTCCAACACGGTGTCCATCTCTCCCTCCAGGTGTCCATGCGTCCCAGCAATTGTCCAACCTTCAAACCAGGTGTCCGTCTGTCCCTCCATGTGTCCGTCCATCCATCTCTCCAGGTGGCCATGTCTCTCACGATGTGTCCATCTCTTCCTCCAGGTGTCCGTCTGTCCCACAAGATATCCATCTGTCCACTGAGGTTTCCAGTTGTCCCTCCAGGTTTCCATGTGTCTCTCCAGTTGTCCATCCTTAAAACCAGGTGTCTGTCTGGCCCTCCACATACCCATCCGTCTCTCCAGGTGTCCATCCGTCTCTCCAGGAGTCCATGTCTATCACCACGTGTCCACCTATCCCTCCAGGTGTCCATCCATCCCTCCAGGTGTCCATCCATCATCCTTGGTGTCCTTCTCTCCCTACTGGTGTCCATCTATTTGATAAAACCAGGTGTCCATGTGTCCCTCCAGATGTCCATCTGTCCCTCCAGGTGTCGATCCATCCATCTCTCCAGGCGTCTATGGCTCTCACCACATGTCCGTCTCTCCCTCCACATCTCCATCCATCCCACCAGGTGTCCATCCATCATTCCAGGTATCCATCTGGCCCAGCTGGTGTCCATCTGTCCCACGAGATGTCCATCTGTCCAAACGAGGTGTCCGTTTGTTCCTCCAGCTGTCCATATTTCTCTCCAGATCTCTATCCGTTAAACAGGTGTTCGTCTGTCCCTCCACGTGTCCATCCATCCATCCACCCAACTCTCCAGGTGTCCATGTGTCTCGCCATGTTTCCATCTATCCCTCCAGGAGTCCCTCTGTCCCACCAGGTGTCCGTCCCTCACTCCATGTGTCCCTCTGTCCCAACCGATATGCTTCGATCTTTACAACCAGATGTCCATCTGTCCAACGAGTTTTCCATCTTTCCCTCTAGGTTTCCATGTGTCCCACCAGTTTTCCATCCGTCAAACCAGGTGTCCGTAAGTCCCTCCGTCCATCTCTCCAGGTGTCGATGCGTGTCACCACGTATCCATCTCAGCCTCCAGATGTCCATCTGTCCTAGCTGGTTTCCACCTTTCTCTAGAGCCAGGTGTCCCTCTGTCCCACCAGATGTGTCCAACAAGGTGTCCATCTGTCCCTCCAGGTGTCCATCCATCACTCCAGGTGTCGATCTGTCCCAAGCGGTTTCCATCTATTTGATACAACCAGGTGTCCGTTTGTCCCACGAGATGTCCATCTGTCCAAGGCGGTGTCCATCTGTCCTTGCAGCTCGTCTATCCATCACTCCAGGTGTCCCTTTTTCCAACGAGGTGTCCATTTGTCACTCCAGATGTCCATGTGTCCCTCCAGTTGTCCATCCGTCAAAACAGGTGTCCGTCTGTTCTCTCCACGTGTCCATCCATCCATCCATCCATCCATCCATCCATCCATCCATCCCTCCAGGTGTCCATCCATCACTCCAGGTGTCCATTCATTACTGCAGGTGTCCATTTGTCTCACGAGACGTCCATCTGTCCAACGAGGTATCTATCTGACCCAGCAGGTTTCCATGTGTTTCTCCACTTGTCCATCCTTCAAAGCAGGGGTCCCTCTCACCCTCCAGGTGTCCATCTGTCCCTCCACCTGTCCATCCATCCATCACTGCTGGTGTCGATCTGTCCCAAGCGGTTTCCATCTATTTGATACAACCAGGTGTCCGTTTGTCCCACGAGATGTCCATCTCTCCAACACGGTGTCCATCTCTCCCTCCAGGTGTCCATGCGTCCCAGCAATTGTCCAACCTTCAAACCAGGTGTCCGTCTGTCCCTCCATGTGTCCGTCCATCCATCTCTCCAGGTGGCCATGTCTCTCACGATGTGTCCATCTCTTCCTCCAGGTGTCCCTCTGTCCCACGAGATATCCATCTGTCCACTGAGGTTTCCAGTTCTCCCTCCAGGTTTCCATGTGTCTCTCCAGTTGTCCATCCTTAAAACCAGGTGTCTGTCTGGCCCTCCACATACCCATCCGTCTCTCCAGGTGTCCATCCGTCTCTCCAGGATTCCATGTCTATCACCACGTGTCCACCTATCCCTCCAGGTGTCCATCCATCCCTCCAGGTGTCCATCCATCATCCTTGGTGTCCTTCTCTCCCTACTGGTGTCCATCTATTTGATAAAACCAGGTGTCCATGTGTCCCTCCAGATGTCCATCTGTCCCTCCAGGTGTCGATCCATCCATCTCTCCAGGCGTCTATGGCTCTCACCACATGTCCATCTCTCCCTCCACATCTCCATCCATCCCACCAGGTGTCCATCCATCATTCCAGGTATCCATCTGGCCCAGCTGGTGTCCATCTGTCCCACGAGATGTCCATCTGTCCAAACGAGGTGTCCGTTTGTTCCTCCAGCTGTCCATATTTCTCTCCAGATCTCTATCCGTTAAACAGGTGTTCGTCTGTCCCTCCACGTGTCCATCCATCCATCCACCCAACTCTCCAGGTGTCCATGTGTCTCGCCATGTTTCCATCTATCCCTCCAGGAGTCCCTCTGTCCCACCAGGTGTCCGTCCCTCACTCCATGTGTCCCTCTGTGCCAACCGATATGCTTCGATCTTTACAACCAGATGTCCATCTGTCCAACGAGTTTTCCATCTTTCCCTCTAGGTTTCCATGTGTCCCACCAGTTTTCCATCCGTCAAACCAGGTGTCCGTAAGTCCCTCCGTCCATCTCTCCAGGTGTCGATGCGTGTCACCACGTATCCATCTCAGCCTCCAGATGTCCATCTGTCCTAGCTGGTTTCCACCTTTCTCTAGAGCCAGGTGTCCATCTGTCCCACCAGATGTGTCCAACAAGGTGTCCATCTGTCCCTCCAGGTGTCCATCCATCACTCCAGGTGTCGATCTGTCCCAAGCGGTTTCCATCTATTTGATACAACCAGGTGTCCGTTTGTCCCACGAGATGTCCATCTCTCCAAGGCGGTGTCCATCTGTCCTTGCAGCTCGTCTATCCATCACTCCAGGTGTCCCTTTTTCCAACGAGGTGTCCATTTGTCACTCCAGATGTCCATGTGTCCCTCCAGTTGTCCATCCGTCAAAACAGGTGTCCCTCTGTTCTCTCCACGTGTCCATCCATCCATCCATCCATCCATCCCTCCAGGTGTCCATCCATCACTCCAGGTGTCCATTCATTACTGCAGGTGTCCATTTGTCTCACGAGACGTCCATCTGTCCAACGAGGTATCTATCTGACCCAGCAGGTTTCCATGTGTTTCTCCACTTGTCCATCCTTCAAAGCAGGGGTCCCTCTCACCCTCCAGGTGTCCATCTGTCCCTCCACCTGTCCATCCATCCATCACTGCTGGTGTCGATCTGTCCCAAGCGGTTTCCATCTATTTGATACAACCAGGTGTCTGTTTGTCCCACGAGATGTCCATCTCTCCAACACGGTGTCCATCTCTCCCTCCAGGTGTCCATGCGTCCCAGCAATTGTCCAACCTTCAAACCAGGTGTCCGTCTGTCCCTCCATGTGTCCGTCCATCCATCTCTCCAGGTGGCCATGTCTCTCACGATGTGTCCATCTCTTCCTCCAGGTGTCCCTCTGTCCCACGAGATATCCATCTGTCCATTGAGGTTTCCAGTTGTCCCTCCAGGTTTCCATGTGTCTCTCCAGTTGTCCATCCTTAAAACCAGGTGTCTGTCTGGCCCTCCACATACCCATCCGTCTCTCCAGGTGTCCATCCGTCTCTCCAGGAGTCCATGTCTATCACCACGTGTCCACCTATCCCTCCAGGTGTCCATCCATCCCTCCAGGTGTCCATCCATCATCCTTGGTGTCCTTCTCTCCCTACTGGTGTCCATCTATTTGATAAAACCAGGTGTCCATGTGTCCCTCCAGATGTCCATCTGTCCCTCCAGGTGTCGATCCATCCATCTCTCCAGGCGTCTATGGCTCTCACCACATGTCCGTCTCTCCCTCCACATCTCCATCCATCCCACCAGGTGTCCATCCATCATTCCAGGTATCCATCTGGCCCAGCTGGTGTCCATCTGTCCCACGAGATGTCCATCTGTCCAAACGAGGTGTCCGTTTGTTCCTCCAGCTGTCCATATTTCTCTCCAGATCTCTATCCGTTAAACAGGTGTTCGTCTGTCCCTCCACGTGGCCATCCATCCATCCACCCAACTCTCCAGGTGTCCATGTGTCTCGCCATGTTTCCATCTATCCCTCCAGGAGTCCCTCTGTCCCACCAGGTGTCCGTCCCTCACTCCATGTGTCCCTCTGTCCCAACCGATATGCTTCGATCTTTACAACCAGATGTCCATCTGTCCAACGAGTTTTCCATCTTTCCCTCTAGGTTTCCATGTGTCCCACCAGTTTTCCATCCGTCAAACCAGGTGTCCGTCTGTTCTCTCCACGTGTCCATCCATCCATCCATCCATCCATCCATCCCTCCAGGTGTCCATCCATCACTCCAGGTGTCCATTCATTACTGCAGGTGTCCATTTGTCTCACGAGACGTCCATCTGTCCAACGAGGTATCTATCTGACCCAGCAGGTTTCCATGTGTTTCTCCACTTGTCCATCCTTCAAAGCAGGGGTCCCTCTCACCCTCCAGGTGTCCATCTGTCCCTCCACCTGTCCATCCATCCATCACTGCTGGTGTCGATCTGTCCCAAGCGGTTTCCATCTATTTGATACAACCAGGTGTCCGTTTGTCCCACGAGATGTCCATCTCTCCAACACGGTGTCCATCTCTCCCTCCAGGTGTCCATGCGTCCCAGCAATTGTCCAACCTTCAAACCAGGTGTCCGTCTGTCCCTCCATGTGTCCGTCCATCCATCTCTCCAGGTGGCCATGTCTCTCACGATGTGTCCATCTCTTCCTCCAGGTGTCCCTCTGTCCCACGAGATATCCATCTGTCCGCTGAGGTTTCCAGTTCTCCCTCCAGGTTTCCATGTGTCTCTCCAGTTGTCCATCCTTAAAACCAGGTGTCTGTCTGGCCCTCCACATACCCATCCGTCTCTCCAGGTGTCCATCCGTCTCTCCAGGAGTCCATGTCTATCACCACGTGTCCACCTATCCCTCCAGGTGTCCATCCATCCCTCCAGGTGTCCATCCATCATCCTTGGTGTCCTTCTCTCCCTACTGGTGTCCATCTATTTGATAAAACCAGGTGTCCATGTGTCCCTCCAGATGTCCATCTGTCCCTCCAGGTGTCGATCCATCCATCTCTCCAGGCGTCTATGGCTCTCACCACATGTCCGTCTCTCCCTCCACATCTCCATCCATCCCACCAGGTGTCCATCCATCATTCCAGGTATCCATCTGGCCCAGCTGGTGTCCATCTGTCCCACGAGATGTCCATCTGTCCAAACGAGGTGTCCGTTTGTTCCTCCAGCTGTCCATATTTCTCTCCAGATCTCTATCCGTTAAACAGGTGTTCGTCTGTCCCTCCACGTGGCCATCCATCCATCCACCCAACTCTCCAGGTGTCCATGTGTCTCGCCATGTTTCCATCTATCCCTCCAGGAGTCCCTCTGTCCCACCAGGTGTCCGTCCCTCACTCCATGTGTCCCTCTGTCCCAACCGATATGCTTCGATCTTTACAACCAGATGTCCATCTGTCCAACGAGTTTTCCATCTTTCCCTCTAGGTTTCCATGTGTCCCACCAGTTTTCCATCCGTCAAACCAGGTGTCCGTAAGTCCGTCTGTCCATCTCTCCAGGTGTCGATGCGTGTCACCACGTATCCATCTCAGCCTCCAGATGTCCATCTGTCCTAGCTGGTTTCCACCTTTCTCTAGAGCCAGGTGTCCCTCTGTCCCACCAGATGTGTCCAACAAGGTGTCCATCTGTCCCTCCAGGTGTCCATCCATCACTCCAGGTGTCGATCTGTCCCAAGCGGTTTCCATCTATTTGATACAACCAGGTGTCCGTTTGTCCCACGAGATGTCCATCTGTCCAAGGCGGTGTCCATCTGTCCTTGCAGCTCGTCTATCCATCACTCCAGGTGTCCCTTTTTCCAACGAGGTGTCCATTTGTCACTCCAGATGTCCATGTGTCCCTCCAGTTGTCCATCCGTCAAAACAGGTGTCCGTCTGTTCTCTCCACGTGTCCATCCATCCATCCATCCATCCATCCCTCCAGGTGTCCATCCATCACTCCAGGTGTCCATTCATTACTGCAGGTGTCCATTTGTCTCACGAGACGTCCATCTGTCCAACGAGGTATCTATCTGACCCAGCAGGTTTCCATGTGTTTCTCCACTTGTCCATCCTTCAAAGCAGGGGTCCCTCTCACCCTCCAGGTGTCCATCTGTCCCTCCACCTGTCCATCCATCCATCACTGCTGGTGTCGATCTGTCCCAAGCGGTTTCCATCTATTTGATACAACCAGGTGTCCGTTTGTCCCACGAGATGTCCATCTCTCCAACACGGTGTCCATCTCTCCCTCCAGGTGTCCATGCGTCCCAGCAATTGTCCAACCTTCAAACCAGGTGTCCGTCTGTCCCTCCATGTGTCCGTCCATCCATCTCTCCAGGTGGCCATGTCTCTCACGATGTGTCCATCTCTTCCTCCAGGTGTCCGTCTGTCCCACGAGATATCCATCTGTCCGCTGAGGTTTCCAGTTGTCCCTCCAGGTTTCCATGTGTCTCTCCAGTTGTCCATCCTTAAAACCAGGTGTCTGTCTGGCCCTCCACATACCCATCCGTCTCTCCAGGTGTCCATCCGTCTCTCCAGGAGTCCATGTCTATCACCACGTGTCCACCTATCCCTCCAGGTGTCCATCCATCCCTCCAGGTGTCCATCCATCATCCTTGGTGTCCTTCTCTCCCTACTGGTGTCCATCTATTTGATAAAACCAGGTGTCCATGTGTCCCTCCAGATGTCCATCTGTCCCTCCAGGTGTCGATCCATCCATCTCTCCAGGCGTCTATGGCTCTCACCACATGTCCGTCTCTCCCTCCACATCTCCATCCATCCCACCAGGTGTCCATCCATCATTCCAGGTATCCATCTGGCCCAGCTGGTGTCCATCTGTCCCATGAGATGTCCATCTGTCCAAACGAGGTGTCCGTTTGTTCCTCCAGCTGTCCATATTTCTCTCCAGATCTCTATCCGTTAAACAGGTGTTCGTCTGTCCCTCCACGTGTCCATCCATCCATCCACCCAACTCTCCAGGTGTCCATGTGTCTCGCCATGTTTCCATCTATCCCTCCAGGAGTCCCTCTGTCCCACCAGGTGTCCGTCCCTCACTCCATGTGTCCCTCATTCCCAACCGATATCCTTCGATCTTTACAACCAGATGTCCATCTGTCCAACGAGTTTTCCATCTTTCCCTCTAGGTTTCCATGTGTCCCACCAGTTTTCCATCCGTCAAACCAGGTGTCCGTAAGTCCCTCCGTCCATCTCTCCAGGTGTCGATGCGTGTCACCACGTATCCATCTCAGCCTCCAGATGTCCATCTGTCCTAGCTGGTTTCCACCTTTCTCTAGAGCCAGGTGTCCCTCTGTCCCACCAGATGTGTCCAACAAGGTGTCCATCTGTCCCTCCAGGTGTCCATCCATCACTCCAGGTGTCGATCTGTCCCAAGCGGTTTCCATCTATTTGATACAACCAGGTGTCCGTTTGTCCCACGAGATGTCCATCTGTCCAAGGCGGTGTCCATCTGTCCTTGCAGCTCGTCTATCCATCACTCCAGGTGTCCCTTTTTCCAACGAGGTGTCCATTTGTCACTCCAGATGTCCATGTGTCCCTCCAGTTGTCCATCCGTCAAAACAGGTGTCCCTCTGTTCTCTCCACGTGTCCATCCATGCATCCATCCATCCATCCCTCCAGGTGTCCATCCATCACTCCAGGTGTCCATTCATTACTGCAGGTGTCCATTTGTCTCACGAGACGTCCATCTGTCCAACGAGGTATCTATCTGACCCAGCAGGTTTCCATGTGTTTCTCCACTTGTCCATCCTTCAAAGCAGGGGTCCCTCTCACCCTCCAGGTGTCCATCTGTCCCTCCACCTGTCCATCCATCCATCACTGCTGGTGTCGATCTGTCCCAAGCGGTTTCCATCTATTTGATACAACCAGGTGTCCGTTTGTCCCCCGAGATGTCCATCTCTCCAACACGGTGTCCATCTCTCCCTCCAGGTGTCCATGCGTCCCAGCAATTGTCCAACCTTCAAACCAGGTGTCTGTCTGTCCCTCCATGTGTCCGTCCATCCATCTCTCCAGGTGGCCATGTCTCTCACGATGTGTCCATCTCTTCCTCCAGGTGTCCCTCTGTCCCATGAGATATCCATCTGTCCACTGAGGTTTCCAGTTCTCCCTCCAGGTTTCCATGTGTCTCTCCAGTTGTCCATCCTTAAAACCAGGTGTCTGTCTGGCCCTCCACATACCCATCCGTCTCTCCAGGTGTCCATCCGTCTCTCCAGGAGTCCATGTCTATCACCACGTGTCCACCTATCCCTCCAGGTGTCCATCCATCCCTCCAGGTGTCCATCCATCATCCTTGGTGTCCTTCTCTCCCTACTGGTGTCCATCTATTTGATAAAACCAGGTGTCCATGTGTCCCTCCAGATGTCCATCTGTCCCTCCAGGTGTCGATCCATCCATCTCTCCAGGCGTCTATGGCTCTCACCACATGTCCGTCTCTCCCTCCACATCTCCATCCATCCCACCAGGTGTCCATCCATCATTCCAGGTATCCATCTGGCCCAGCTGGTGTCCATCTGTCCCACGAGATGTCCATCTGTCCAAACGAGGTGTCCGTTTGTTCCTCCAGCTGTCCATATTTCTCTCCAGATCTCTATCCGTTAAACAGGTGTTCGTCTGTCCCTCCACGTGGCCATCCATCCATCCACCCAACTCTCCAGGTGTCCATGTGTCTCGCCATGTTTCCATCTATCCCTCCAGGAGTCCCTCTGTCCCACCAGGTGTCCGTCCCTCACTCCATGTGTCCCTCTGTCCCAACCGATATGCTTCGATCTTTACAACCAGATGTCCATCTGTCCAACGAGTTTTCCATCTTTCCCTCTAGGTTTCCATGTGTCCCACCAGTTTTCCATCCGTCAAACCAGGTGTCCGTAAGTCCGTCTGTCCATCTCTCCAGGTGTCGATGCGTGTCACCACGTATCCATCTCAGCCTCCAGATGTCCATCTGTCCTAGCTGGTTTCCACCTTTCTCTAGAGCCAGGTGTCCCTCTGTCCCACCAGATGTGTCCAACAAGGTGTCCATCTGTCCCTCCAGGTGTCCATCCATCACTCCAGGTGTCGATCTGTCCCAAGCGGTTTCCATCTATTTGATACAACCAGGTGTCCGTTTGTCCCACGAGATGTCCATCTGTCCAAGGCGGTGTCCATCTGTCCTTGCAGCTCGTCTATCCATCACTCCAGGTGTCCCTTTTTCCAACGAGGTGTCCATTTGTCACTCCAGATGTCCATGTGTCCCTCCAGTTGTCCATCCGTCAAAACAGGTGTCCCTCTGTTCTCTCCACGTGTCCATCCATCCATCCATCCATCCATCCCTCCAGGTGTCCATCCATCACTCCAGGTGTCCATTCATTACTGCAGGTGTCCATTTGTCTCACGAGACGTCCATCTGTCCAACGAGGTATCTATCTGACCCAGCAGGTTTCCATGTGTTTCTCCACTTGTCCATCCTTCAAAGCAGGGGTCCCTCTCACCCTCCAGGTGTCCATCTGTCCCTCCACCTGTCCATCCATCCATCACTGCTGGTGTCGATCTGTCCCAAGCGGTTTCCATCTATTTGATACAACCAGGTGTCCGTTTGTCCCACGAGATGTCCATCTCTCCAACACGGTGTCCATCTCTCCCTCCAGGTGTCCATGCGTCCCAGCAATTGTCCAACCTTCAAACCAGGTGTCCGTCTGTCCCTCCATGTGTCCGTCCATCCATCTCTCCAGGTGGCCATGTCTCTCACGATGTGTCCATCTCTTCCTCCAGGTGTCCCTCTGTCCCACGAGATATCCATCTGTCCGCTGAGGTTTCCAGTTCTCCCTCCAGGTTTCCATGTGTCTCTCCAGTTGTCCATCCTTAAAACCAGGTGTCTGTCTGGCCCTCCACATACCCATCCGTCTCTCCAGGTGTCCATCCGTCTCTCCAGGAGTCCATGTCTATCACCACGTGTCCACCTATCCCTCCAGGTGTCCATCCATCCCTCCAGGTGTCCATCCATCATCCTTGGTGTCCTTCTCTCCCTACTGGTGTCCATCTATTTGATAAAACCAGGTGTCCATGTGTCCCTCCAGATGTCCATCTGTCCCTCCAGGTGTCGATCCATCCATCTCTCCAGGCGTCTATGGCTCTCACCACATGTCCGTCTCTCCCTCCACATCTCCATCCATCCCACCAGGTGTCCATCCATCATTCCAGGTATCCATCTGGCCCAGCTGGTGTCCATCTGTCCCACGAGATGTCCATCTGTCCAAACGAGGTGTCCGTTTGTTCCTCCAGCTGTCCATATTTCTCTCCAGATCTCTATCCGTTAAACAGGTGTTCGTCTGTCCCTCCACGTGTCCATCCATCCATCCACCCAACTCTCCAGGTGTCCATGTGTCTCGCCATGTTTCCATCTATCCCTCCAGGAGTCCCTCTGTCCCACCAGGTGTCCGTCCCTCACTCCATGTGTCCCTCTGTCCCAACCGATATCCTTCGATCTTTACAACCAGATGTCCATCTGTCCAACGAGTTTTCCATCTTTCCCTCTAGGTTTCCATGTGTCCCACCAGTTTTCCATCCGTCAAACCAGGTGTCCGTAAGTCCCTCCGTCCATCTCTCCAGGTGTCGATGCGTGTCACCACGTATCCATCTCAGCCTCCAGATGTCCATCTGTCCTAGCTGGTTTCCACCTTTCTCTAGAGCCAGGTGTCCCTCTGTCCCACCAGATGTGTCCAACAAGGTGTCCATCTGTCCCTCCAGGTGTCCATCCATCACTGCTGGTGTCGATCTGTCCCAAGCGGTTTCCATCTATTTGATACAACCAGGTGTCCGTTTGTCCCACGAGATGTCCATCTGTCCAAGGCGGTGTCCATCTGTCCTTGCAGCTCGTCTATCCATCACTCCAGGTGTCCCTTTTTCCAACGAGGTGTCCATTTGTCACTCCAGATGTCCATGTGTCCCTCCAGTTGTCCATCCGTCAAAACAGGTGTCCGTCTGTTCTCTCCACGTGTCCATCCATCCATCCATCCATCCATCCCTCCAGGTGTCCATCCATCACTCCAGGTGTCCATTCATTACTGCAGGTGTCCATTTGTCTCACGAGACGTCCATCTGTCCAACGAGGTATCTATCTGACCCAGCAGGTTTCCATGTGTTTCTCCACTTGTCCATCCTTCAAAGCAGGGGTCCCTCTCACCCTCCAGGTGTCCATCTGTCCCTCCACCTGTCCATCCATCCATCACTGCTGGTGTCGATCTGTCCCAAGCGGTTTCCATCTATTTGATACAACCAGGTGTCCGTTTGTCCCACGAGATGTCCATCTCTCCAACACGGTGTCCATCTCTCCCTCCAGGTGTCCATGCGTCCCAGCAATTGTCCAACCTTCAAACCAGGTGTCCGTCTGTCCCTCCATGTGTCCGTCCATCCATCTCTCCAGGTGGCCATGTCTCTCACGATGTGTCCATCTCTTCCTCCAGGTGTCCCTCTGTCCCACGAGATATCCATCTGTCCGCTGAGGTTTCCAGTTGTCCCTCCAGGTTTCCATGTGTCTCTCCAGTTGTCCATCCTTAAAACCAGGTGTCTGTCTGGCCCTCCACATACCCATCCGTCTCTCCAGGTGTCCATCCGTCTCTCCAGGAGTCCATGTCTATCACCACGTGTCCACCTATCCCTCCAGGTGTCCATCCATCCCTTCAGGTGTCCATCCATCCCTCCAGGTGTCCATCCATCATCCTTGGTGTCCTTCTCTCCCTACTGGTGTCCATCTATTTGATAAAACCAGGTGTCCATGTGTCCCTCCAGATGTCCATCTGTCCCTCCAGGTGTCGATCCATCCATCTCTCCAGGCGTCTATGGCTCTCACCACATGTCCGTCTCTCCCTCCACATCTCCATCCATCCCACCAGGTGTCCATCCATCATTCCAGGTATCCATCTGGCCCAGCTGGTGTCCATCTGTCCCACGAGATGTCCATCTGTCCAAACGAGGTGTCCGTTTGTTCCTCCAGCTGTCCATATTTCTCTCCAGATCTCTATCCGTTAAACAGGTGTTCGTCTGTCCCTCCACGTGTCCATCCATCCATCCACCCAACTCTCCAGGTGTCCATGTGTCTCGCCATGTTTCCATCTATCCCTCCAGGAGTCCCTCTGTCCCACCAGGTGTCCGTCCCTCACTCCATGTGTCCCTCTGTCCCAACCGATATCCTTCGATCTTTACAACCAGATGTCCATCTGTCCAACGAGTTTTCCATCTTTCCCTCTAGGTTTCCATGTGTCCCACCAGTTTTCCATCCGTCAAACCAGGTGTCCGTAAGTCCGTCTGTCCATCTCTCCAGGTGTCGATGCGTGTCACCACGTATCCATCTCAGCCTCCAGATGTCCATCTGTCCTAGCTGGTTTCCACCTTTCTCTAGAGCCAGGTGTCCCTCTGTCCCACCAGATGTGTCCAACAAGGTGTCCATCTGTCCCTCCAGGTGTCCATCCATCACTCCAGGTGTCGATCTGTCCCAAGCGGTTTCCATCTATTTGATACAACCAGGTGTCCGTTTGTCCCACGAGATGTCCATCTGTCCAAGGCGGTGTCCGTCTGTCCTTGCAGCTCGTCTATCCATCACTCCAGGTGTCCCTTTTTCCAACGAGGTGTCCATTTGTCACTCCAGATGTCCATGTGTCCCTCCAGTTGTCCATCCGTCAAAACAGGTGTCCGTCTGTTCTCTCCACGTGTCCATCCATCCATCCATCCATCCCTCCAGGTGTCCATCCATCACTCCAGGTGTCCATTCATTACTGCAGGTGTCCATTTGTCTCACGAGACGTCCATCTGTCCAACGAGGTATCTATCTGACCCAGCAGGTTTCCATGTGTTTCTCCACTTGTCCATCCTTCAAAGCAGGGGTCCCTCTCACCCTCCAGGTGTCCATCTGTCCCTCCACCTGTCCATCCATCCATCACTGCTGGTGTCGATCTGTCCCAAGCGGTTTCCATCTATTTGATACAACCAGGTGTCCGTTTGTCCCACGAGATGTCCATCTCTCCAACACGGTGTCCATCTCTCCCTCCAGGTGTCCATGCGTCCCAGCAATTGTCCAACCTTCAAACCAGGTGTCCGTCTGTCCCTCCATGTGTCCGTCCATCCATCTCTCCAGGTGGCCATGTCTCTCACGATGTGTCCATCTCTTCCTCCAGGTGTCCCTCTGTCCCACGAGATATCCATCTGTCCACTGAGGTTTCCAGTTGTCCCTCCAGGTTTCCATGTGTCTCTCCAGTTGTCCATCCTTAAAACCAGGTGTCTGTCTGGCCCTCCACATACCCATCCGTCTCTCCAGGTGTCCATCCGTCTCTCCAGGAGTCCATGTCTATCACCACGTGTCCACCTATCCCTCCAGGTGTCCATCCATCCCTTCAGGTGTCCATCCATCCCTCCAGGTGTCCATCCATCATCCTTGGTGTCCTTCTCTCCCTACTGGTGTCCATCTATTTGATAAAACCAGGTGTCCATGTGTCCCTCCAGATGTCCATCTGTCCCTCCAGGTGTCGATCCATCCATCTCTCCAGGCGTCTATGGCTCTCACCACATGTCCGTCTCTCCCTCCACATCTCCATCCATCCCACCAGGTGTCCATCCATCATTCCAGGTATCCATCTGGCCCAGCTGGTGTCCATCTGTCCCACGAGATGTCCATCTGTCCAAACGAGGTGTCCGTTTGTTCCTCCAGCTGTCCATATTTCTCTCCAGATCTCTATCCGTTAAACAGGTGTTCGTCTGTCCCTCCACGTGTCCATCCATCCATCCACCCAACTCTCCAGGTGTCCATGTGTCTCGCCATGTTTCCATCTATCCCTCCAGGAGTCCCTCTGTCCCACCAGGTGTCCGTCCCTCACTCCATGTGTCCCTCTGTCCCAACCGATATGCTTCGATCTTTACAACCAGATGTCCATCTGTCCAACGAGTTTTCCATCTTTCCCTCTAGGTTTCCATGTGTCCCACCAGTTTTCCATCCGTCAAACCAGGTGTCCGTAAGTCCGTCTGTCCATCTCTCCAGGTGTCGATGCGTGTCACCACGTATCCATCTCAGCCTCCAGATGTCCATCTGTCCTAGCTGGTTTCCACCTTTCTCTAGAGCCAGGTGTCCCTCTGTCCCACCAGATGTGTCCAACAAGGTGTCCATCTGTCCCTCCAGGTGTCCATCCATCACTCCAGGTGTCGATCTGTCCCAAGCGGTTTCCATCTATTTGATACAACCAGGTGTCCGTTTGTCCCACGAGATGTCCATCTGTCCAAGGCGGTGTCCATCTGTCCTTGCAGCTCGTCTATCCATCACTCCAGGTGTCCCTTTTTCCAACGAGGTGTCCATTTGTCACTCCAGATGTCCATGTGTCCCTCCAGTTGTCCATCCGTCAAAACAGGTGTCCCTCTGTTCTCTCCACGTGTCCATCCATCCATCCATCCATCCATCCCTCCAGGTGTCCATCCATCACTCCAGGTGTCCATTCATTACTGCAGGTGTCCATTTGTCTCACGAGACGTCCATCTGTCCAACGAGGTATCTATCTGACCCAGCAGGTTTCCATGTGTTTCTCCACTTGTCCATCCTTCAAAGCAGGGGTCCCTCTCACCCTCCAGGTGTCCATCTGTCCCTCCACCTGTCCATCTATCCATCACTGCTGGTGTCGATCTGTCCCAAGCGGTTTCCATCTATTTGATACAACCAGGTGTCCGTTTGTCCCACGAGATGTCCATCTCTCCAACACGGTGTCCATCTCTCCCTCCAGGTGTCCATGCGTCCCAGCAATTGTCCAACCTTCAAACCAGGTGTCCGTCTGTCCCTCCATGTGTCCGTCCATCCATCTCTCCAGGTGGCCATGTCTCTCACGATGTGTCCATCTCTTCCTCCAGGTGTCCCTCTGTCCCACGAGATATCCATCTGTCCACTGAGGTTTCCAGTTCTCCCTCCAGGTTTCCATGTGTCTCTCCAGTTGTCCATCCTTAAAACCAGGTGTCTGTCTGGCCCTCCACATACCCATCCGTCTCTCCAGGTGTCCATCCGTCTCTCCAGGAGTCCATGTCTATCACCACGTGTCCACCTATCCCTCCAGGTGTCCATCCATCCCTCCAGGTGTCCATCCATCATCCTTGGTGTCCTTCTCTCCCTACTGGTGTCCATCTATTTGATAAAACCAGGTGTCCATGTGTCCCTCCAGATGTCCATCTGTCCCTCCAGGTGTCGATCCATCCATCTCTCCAGGCGTCTATGGCTCTCACCACATGTCCGTCTCTCCCTCCACATCTCCATCCATCCCACCAGGTGTCCATCCATCATTCCAGGTATCCATCTGGCCCAGCTGGTGTCCATCTGTCCCACGAGATGTCCATCTGTCCAAACGAGGTGTCCGTTTGTTCCTCCAGCTGTCCATATTTCTCTCCAGATCTCTATCCGTTAAACAGGTGTTCGTCTGTCCCTCCACGTGGCCATCCATCCATCCACCCAACTCTCCAGGTGTCCATGTGTCTCGCCATGTTTCCATCTATCCCTCCAGGAGTCCCTCTGTCCCACCAGGTGTCCGTCCCTCACTCCATGTGTCCCTCTGTCCCAACCGATATCCTTCGATCTTTACAACCAGATGTCCATCTGTCCAACGAGTTTTCCATCTTTCCCTCTAGGTTTCCATGTGTCCCACCAGTTTTCCATCCGTCAAACCAGGTGTCCGTAAGTCCCTCCGTCCATCTCTCCAGGTGTCGATGCGTGTCACCACGTATCCATCTCAGCCTCCAGATGTCCATCTGTCCTAGCTGGTTTCCACCTTTCTCTAGAGCCAGGTGTCCCTCTGTCCCACCAGATGTGTCCAACAAGGTGTCCATCTGTCCCTCCAGGTGTCCATCCATCACTCCAGGTGTCGATCTGTCCCAAGCGGTTTCCATCTATTTGATACAACCAGGTGTCCATTTGTCCCACGAGATGTCCATCTGTCCAAGGCGGTGTCCATCTGTCCTTGCAGCTCGTCTATCCATCACTCCAGGTGTCCCTTTTTCCAACGAGGTGTCCATTTGTCACTCCAGATGTCCATGTGTCCCTCCAGTTGTCCATCCGTCAAAACAGGTGTCCGTCTGTTCTCTCCACGTGTCCATCCATCCATCCATCCATCCATCCATCCATCCATCCATCCCTCCAGGTGTCCATCCATCACTCCAGGTGTCCATTCATTACTGCAGGTGTCCATTTGTCTCACGAGACGTCCATCTGTCCAACGAGGTATCTATCTGACCCAGCAGGTTTCCATGTGTTTCTCCACTTGTCCATCCTTCAAAGCAGGGGTCCCTCTCACCCTCCAGGTGTCCATCTGTCCCTCCACCTGTCCATCCATCCATCACTGCTGGTGTCGATCTGTCCCAAGCGGTTTCCATCTATTTGATACAACCAGGTGTCCGTTTGTCCCCCGAGATGTCCATCTCTCCAACACGGTGTCCATCTCTCCCTCCAGGTGTCCATGCGTCCCAGCAATTGTCCAACCTTCAAACCAGGTGTCTGTCTGTCCCTCCATGTGTCCGTCCATCCATCTCTCCAGGTGGCCATGTCTCTCACGATGTGTCCATCTCTTCCTCCAGGTGTCCCTCTGTCCCACGAGATATCCATCTGTCCGCTGAGGTTTCCAGTTCTCCCTCCAGGTTTCCATGTGTCTCTCCAGTTGTCCATCCTTAAAACCAGGTGTCTGTCTGGCCCTCCACATACCCATCCGTCTCTCCAGGTGTCCATCCGTCTCTCCAGGAGTCCATGTCTATCACCACGTGTCCACCTATCCCTCCAGGTGTCCATCCATCCCTCCAGGTGTCCATCCATCATCCTTGGTGTCCTTCTCTCCCTACTGGTGTCCATCTATTTGATAAAACCAGGTGTCCATGTGTCCCTCCAGATGTCCATCTGTCCCTCCAGGTGTCGATCCATCCATCTCTCCAGGCGTCTATGGCTCTCACCACATGTCCGTCTCTCCCTCCACATCTCCATCCATCCCACCAGGTGTCCATCCATCATTCCAGGTATCCATCTGGCCCAGCTGGTGTCCATCTGTCCCACGAGATGTCCATCTGTCCAAACGAGGTGTCCGTTTGTTCCTCCAGCTGTCCATATTTCTCTCCAGATCTCTATCCGTTAAACAGGTGTTCGTCTGTCCCTCCACGTGGCCATCCATCCATCCACCCAACTCTCCAGGTGTCCATGTGTCTCGCCATGTTTCCATCTATCCCTCCAGGAGTCCCTCTGTCCCACCAGGTGTCCGTCCCTCACTCCATGTGTCCCTCTGTCCCAACCGATATCCTTCGATCTTTACAACCAGATGTCCATCTGTCCAACGAGTTTTCCATCTTTCCCTCTAGGTTTCCATGTGTCCCACCAGTTTTCCATCCGTCAAACCAGGTGTCCGTAAGTCCCTCCGTCCATCTCTCCAGGTGTCGATGCGTGTCACCACGTATCCATCTCAGCCTCCAGACGTCCATCTGTCCTAGCTGGTTTCCACCTTTCTCTAGAGCCAGGTGTCCCTCTGTCCCACCAGATGTGTCCAACAAGGTGTCCATCTGTCCCTCCAGGTGTCCATCCATCACTCCAGGTGTCGATCTGTCCCAAGCGGTTTCCATCTATTTGATACAACCAGGTGTCCGTTTGTCCCACGAGATGTCCATCTGTCCAAGGCGGTGTCCATCTGTCCTTGCAGCTCGTCTATCCATCACTCCAGGTGTCCCTTTTTCCAACGAGGTGTCCATTTGTCACTCCAGATGTCCATGTGTCCCTCCAGTTGTCCATCCGTCAAAACAGGTGTCCGTCTGTTCTCTCCACGTGTCCATCCATCCATCCATCCATCCATCCCTCCAGGTGTCCATCCATCACTCCAGGTGTCCATTCATTACTGCAGGTGTCCATTTGTCTCACGAGACGTCCATCTGTCCAACGAGGTATCTATCTGACCCAGCAGGTTTCCATGTGTTTCTCCACTTGTCCATCCTTCAAAGCAGGGGTCCCTCTCACCCTCCAGGTGTCCATCTGTCCCTCCACCTGTCCATCCATCCATCACTGCTGGTGTCGATCTGTCCCAAGCGGTTTCCATCTATTTGATACAACCAGGTGTCCGTTTGTCCCACGAGATGTCCATCTCTCCAACACGGTGTCCATCTCTCCCTCCAGGTGTCCATGCGTCCCAGCAATTGTCCAACCTTCAAACCAGGTGTCCGTCTGTCCCTCCATGTGTCCGTCCATCCATCTCTCCAGGTGGCCATGTCTCTCACGATGTGTCCATCTCTTCCTCCAGGTGTCCCTCTGTCCCACGAGATATCCATCTGTCCACTGAGGTTTCCAGTTGTCCCTCCAGGTTTCCATGTGTCTCTCCAGTTGTCCATCCTTAAAACCAGGTGTCTGTCTGGCCCTCCACATACCCATCCGTCTCTCCAGGTGTCCATCCGTCTCTCCAGGAGTCCATGTCTATCACCACGTGTCCACCTATCCCTCCAGGTGTCCATCCATCCCTTCAGGTGTCCATCCATCCCTCCAGGTGTCCATCCATCATCCTTGGTGTCCTTCTCTCCCTACTGGTGTCCATCTATTTGATAAAACCAGGTGTCCATGTGTCCCTCCAGATGTCCATCTGTCCCTCCAGGTGTCGATCCATCCATCTCTCCAGGCGTCTATGGCTCTCACCACATGTCCATCTCTCCCTCCACATCTCCATCCATCCCACCAGGTGTCCATCCATCATTCCAGGTATCCATCTGGCCCAGCTGGTGTCCATCTGTCCCACGAGATGTCCATCTGTCCAAACGAGGTGTCCGTTTGTTCCTCCAGCTGTCCATATTTCTCTCCAGATCTCTATCCGTTAAACAGGTGTTCGTCTGTCCCTCCACGTGTCCATCCATCCATCCACCCAACTCTCCAGGTGTCCATGTGTCTCGCCATGTTTCCATCTATCCCTCCAGGAGTCCCTCTGTCCCACCAGGTGTCCGTCCCTCACTCCATGTGTCCCTCTGTCCCAACCGATATCCTTCGATCTTTACAACCAGATGTCCATCTGTCCAACGAGTTTTCCATCTTTCCCTCTAGGTTTCCATGTGTCCCACCAGTTTTCCATCCGTCAAACCAGGTGTCCGTAAGTCCCTCCGTCCATCTCTCCAGGTGTCGATGCGTGTCACCACGTATCCATCTCAGCCTCCAGATGTCCATCTGTCCTAGCTGGTTTCCACCTTTCTCTAGAGCCAGGTGTCCCTCTGTCCCACCAGATGTGTCCAACAAGGTGTCCATCTGTCCCTCCAGGTGTCCATCCATCACTCCAGGTGTCGATCTGTCCCAAGCGGTTTCCATCTATTTGATACAACCAGGTGTCCATTTGTCCCACGAGATGTCCATCTGTCCAAGGCGGTGTCCATCTGTCCTTGCAGCTCGTCTATCCATCACTCCAGGTGTCCCTTTTTCCAACGAGGTGTCCATTTGTCACTCCAGATGTCCATGTGTCCCTCCAGTTGTCCATCCGTCAAAACAGGTGTCCGTCTGTTCTCTCCACGTGTCCATCCATCCATCCATCCATCCATCCATCCCTCCAGGTGTCCATCCATCACTCCAGGTGTCCATTCATTACTGCAGGTGTCCATTTGTCTCACGAGACGTCCATCTGTCCAACGAGGTATCTATCTGACCCAGCAGGTTTCCATGTGTTTCTCCACTTGTCCATCCTTCAAAGCAGGGGTCCCTCTCACCCTCCAGGTGTCCATCTGTCCCTCCACCTGTCCATCCATCCATCACTGCTGGTGTCGATCTGTCCCAAGCGGTTTCCATCTATTTGATACAACCAGGTGTCCGTTTGTCCCCCGAGATGTCCATCTCTCCAACACGGTGTCCATCTCTCCCTCCAGGTGTCCATGCGTCCCAGCAATTGTCCAACCTTCAAACCAGGTGTCTGTCTGTCCCTCCATGTGTCCGTCCATCCATCTCTCCAGGTGGCCATGTCTCTCACGATGTGTCCATCTCTTCCTCCAGGTGTCCCTCTGTCCCACGAGATATCCATCTGTCCACTGAGGTTTCCAGTTCTCCCTCCAGGTTTCCATGTGTCTCTCCAGTTGTCCATCCTTAAAACCAGGTGTCTGTCTGGCCCTCCACATACCCATCCGTCTCTCCAGGTGTCCATCCGTCTCTCCAGGAGTCCATGTCTATCACCACGTGTCCACCTATCCCTCCAGGTGTCCATCCATCCCTCCAGGTGTCCATCCATCATCCTTGGTGTCCTTCTCTCCCTACTGGTGTCCATCTATTTGATAAAACCAGGTGTCCATGTGTCCCTCCAGATGTCCATCTGTCCCTCCAGGTGTCGATCCATCCATCTCTCCAGGCGTCTATGGCTCTCACCACATGTCCGTCTCTCCCTCCACATCTCCATCCATCCCACCAGGTGTCCATCCATCATTCCAGGTATCCATCTGGCCCAGCTGGTGTCCATCTGTCCCACGAGATGTCCATCTGTCCAAACGAGGTGTCCGTTTGTTCCTCCAGCTGTCCATATTTCTCTCCAGATCTCTATCCGTTAAACAGGTGTTCGTCTGTCCCTCCACGTGTCCATCCATCCATCCACCCAACTCTCCAGGTGTCCATGTGTCTCGCCATGTTTCCATCTATCCCTCCAGGAGTCCCTCTGTCCCACCAGGTGTCCGTCCCTCACTCCATGTGTCCCTCTGTCCCAACCGATATCCTTCGATCTTTACAACCAGATGTCCATCTGTCCAACGAGTTTTCCATCTTTCCCTCTAGGTTTCCATGTGTCCCACCAGTTTTCCATCCGTCAAACCAGGTGTCCGTAAGTCCCTCCGTCCATCTCTCCAGGTGTCGATGCGTGTCACCACGTATCCATCTCAGCCTCCAGATGTCCATCTGTCCTAGCTGGTTTCCACCTTTCTCTAGAGCCAGGTGTCCATCTGTCCCACCAGATGTGTCCAACAAGGTGTCCCTCTGTCCCTCCAGGTGTCCATCCATCACTCCAGGTGTCGATCTGTCCCAAGCGGTTTCCATCTATTTGATACAACCAGGTGTCCGTTTGTCCCACGAGATGTCCATCTGTCCAAGGCGGTGTCCATCTGTCCTTGCAGCTCGTCTATCCATCACTCCAGGTGTCCCTTTTTCCAACGAGGTGTCCATTTGTCACTCCAGATGTGTCCAACAAGGTGTCCCTCTGTCCCTCCAGGTGTCCATCCATCACTCCAGGTGTCGATCTGTCCCAAGCGGTTTCCATCTATTTGATACAACCAGGTGTCCGTTTGTCCCACGAGATGTCCATCTGTCCAAGGCGGTGTCCATCTGTCCTTGCAGCTCGTCTATCCATCACTCCAGGTGTCCCTTTTTCCAACGAGGTGTCCATTTGTCACTCCAGATGTCCATGTGTCCCTCCAGTTGTCCATCCGTCAAAACAGGTGTCCATCTGTTCTCTCCACGTGTCCATCCATCCATCCATCCATCCATCCCTCCAGGTGTCCATCCATCCCTCCAGGTGTCCATCCATCACTCCAGGTGTCCATTCATTACTGCAGGTGTCCATTTGTCCCACGAGATGTCCATCTCTCCAACACGGTGTCCATCTCTCCCTCCAGGTGTCCATGCGTCCCAGCAATTGTCGAGCCTTCAAAGTAGGTGTCCATCTGTCCCTCCATCCATCTCTCCAGGTGGCCATGTCTCTCACGATGTGTCCATCTCTACCTCCAGGTGTCCCTCTGTCCCACGAGATATCCATCTGTCCATTGAGGTTTCCAGTTGTCCCTGAGGTTTCCATGTGTCTCTCCAGTTGTCCATCCTTAAAACCAGGTGTCTGTCTGGCCCTCCACATACCCGTCCGTCCCTCCAGGTGTCCATCTGTCCTAACCGGTGTCCAGCTATCAGTACAACCAAGTATCCATCATTCTGTCCCACAGAGTAGCCATACCTTTGTTCCTCCAAGTGTGCTTTTGACTTACCAGCTGCCCATCTGTTCCACGAGATGTCCATCTGTCCAACGGGATGTGCATCTGGCCCTCCAGGTATCCTTGTGTCCCTCCACTTGTCCATTCATTAAACCATGTGTCTGTCTGTCTGTCCTGCCATGTGTGCATCCATCCATCTCTCCAGGTGTCCGTGTCTCTCCCATTTGTCCATTTATCCTTCCAGGTGTCCATTCATATCACCATCTGTCCATCCATCACTCCAGGTGTCCATCTGTCCCAACCGGTGTCCATTTATTTGAGACAATCTGGTGTTGATCTGTCCCACGAGGTGTCCATCTGTCCCACCACTTGTACTTCCATCCATCCATCTCTCCAGGTGTCCATGTCCCCCACCTTTTGTCCATCACTCCCTCCATGTGCCCGTCCGTCTCTCCAGGTGTCCATCCATGGTTGCAGGTGTCCATCTGTCCCAACCGGTGTACAGGTATCTGTAGAACAAGGTGTCCATCAATCCGTCCCACAGAGGAGCCATACCTTTGTTCCTCCAAGTATACTTTTGTCTCACCAGATGTCCATCTATCCCAGGAGATAGCCATCTGTCCAACGGGGTGTGCATCTGTCCCTCCAGGTGTCCTTGTGTCCCTCCACTTGTCCATGCATTAAACCATGTGTCTGTCTGTCTGTCCTGCCATGTGTGCATCCATCCATCTCTCCAGGTGTCCGTGTCTCTCCCATTTGTCCATTTATCCTTCCAGGTGTCCATTCATATCACCATCTGTCCATCCATCACTCCAGGTGTCCATGGTTCCCAACCGGTGTCCATCTATCTGTAGAACCAAGTATCCATCATTCCATCCCACAGAGTATCCATACCTTTGTTCCTCCAAGTGTGCTTTTGACTTACCAGCTGCCCATCTGTTCCACGAGATGTCCATCTGTCCAACGGGGTGTGCATCTGGTCCTTCAGGTGTCCATGTGTCCCACCAGTTGTCCATCTCTCAAACCTCATGTCTGTCTGTTCCTCCATGTTTCCATCCATCCATCCCTCCAGGTGTCCATCTGTCCCAACCGGTTTCCAGCTATCTGTAGAACAAGCTGTCCATCAATCCGTCCCACAAAGTAGCCATACCTTTGTTCCTCCAAGTGTGCTTTTGTCTTACCAGCTGCCCATCTGTTCCACGAGATGTCCATCTGTCCAACGGGGTGTGCATCTGGCCATTCAGGTGTCTATGTGTCCCACCAGTTGTCCATCCGTCTAACCACGTGTCTGTCTGTTCCTCCATGTTTCCATCCATCCATCCATCCATCCCTCCAGGTGTCCATCTGTCCCAACCGGTGTCCATTTATTTGAGACAATCTGGTGTTGATCTGTCCCACGAGGTGTCCATCTGTCTCACCACTTGTACATCCATCCATCCATCTCTCCAGGTGTCCATGTCCCCCACCTTTTGTCCATCACTCCCTCCATGTGCCCGTCCGTCCCTCCAGGTGTCCATCCATGGTTGCAGGTGTCCATCTGTCCCAACCGGTGTCCAGCTATCTGTAGAACAAGGTGTCCATCAATCCGTCCCACAGAGTAGCCATACCTTTGTTCCTCCAAGTGTGCTTTTGTCTTAACAGCTGCCTATCTGTTCCACAAGATGCCCATCTCTTCCACAAGATGTCCATCTGACCAGTGTGGTGTCCGTCTGTTTCTCCAAGTGTCCATCCGTCCCTCCACGTGTCCATCCATCACTCCAGGTGTCCATTGTTCCCAACCGGTGTCCATCTATCTGTACAACCAAGTATCCATCATTCCGTCCCGCAGAGCATCCATACCTTTGTTCCTCCGAGTGCGCTTTTTTCTTACCAGTTGCCCATCTGTCCCCGGAGATGTCCATCTATCCAACGGGATGTACATCTGTCCCTCCAGGTGTCCTTGTGTCCCTTCACTTGTCCATTCATCAAACCATGTGTCTGTCTGTCTGTCCCGCCACGTGACCATCCATCCATCACTCCAGGTGTCCATGGTTCCCAAGCGGTGTCCATCTATCTGTACAACCAAGTATCCATCATTCCGTCCCGCAGAGTATCCATACCTTTGTTCCTCCAAGTGTACTTTTGTCTTACCAGTTGCCCATCTGTCCCAGGAGATGTCCATCTGTCCAACGGGGTGTGCATCTGTCCCTCCAGGTGTCCTTGTGTCCCTCCACTTGTCCATTCATTAAATCATGTGTCTGTCTGTCCTGCCATGTGTGCATCCATCCATCTCTCCAGGTGTCCGTGTCTCTCCCATTTGTCCATTTCTCCTTCCAGGTGTCCATTCATATCACCAGCTGTCCATCCATCACTCCAGGTGTCCATGGTTCCAAACCGGTGTCCATCTATCTGTAAAACCAAGTATCCATCATTCCGTCCCGCAGAGTATCCATACCTTTGTTCCTCCAAGTGTGCTTTTGACTTACCAGCTGCCCATCTGTTCCACGAGTTGTCCATCTGTCCAACGGGGTGTGCATCTGGTCCTTCAGGTGTCCATGTGTCCCACCAGTTGTCCATCTCTCGACCACATGTCTGTCTGTTCCTCCATGTTTCCATCCATACATCCCTCCAGGTGTCCATCTGTCCCAACCAGTTTCCAGCTATCTGTAGAACAAGGCGTCCATCAATCCGTCCCACAGAGTAGCCATACCTTTGTTCCTCCAAGTGTGCTTTTGTCTTACCAGCTGCCCATCTGTTCCACGAGATGTCCATCTGTCCAACGGGATGTGCATCTGGCCCTTCAGGTGTCCATGTGTCCACGTGTCCACGTGTTCCTCCATGTTTCCATCCATCCATCCATCCCTCCAGGTGTCCATCTGTCCCAACCGGTGTCCATTTATTTGAGACAATCCGGTGTTGATCTGTCCCACGAGGTGTCCATCTGTCCCACCACTTGTACATCCATCCATCCATCTCTCCAGGTGTCCATGTCCCCCACCTTTTGTCCATCACTCCCTCCATGTGCCCGTCCGTCCCTCCAGGTGTCCATCCATGGTTGCAGGTGTCCATCTGTCCCAACCGGTGTCCAGCTATCTGTAGAACAAGGTGTCCATCAATCCGTCCCACAGAGTAGCCATACCTTTGTTCCTCCAAGTGTGCTTTTGTCTTAACAGCTGCCCATCTGTTCCACAAGATGCCCATCTCTTCCACAAGATGTCCATCTGACCAGTGTGGTGTCCGTCTGTTTCTCCAAGTGTCCATCCGTCCCTCCACGTGTCCATCCATCACTCCAGGTGTCCATGGTTCCCAACCGGTGTCCATCTATCTGTACAACCAAGTATCCATCATTCCGTCCCACAGAGTATCCATACCTTTGTTCCTCCGAGTGTGCTTTTGTCTTACCAGCTGCCCATCTGTCCCAGGAGGTGTCCATCTGTCCAACGCTGTGTACATCTGTCCCTCCAGGTGTCCTTGTGTCCCTCCACTTGTCCATTCATTAAACCATGTGTCGGTCTGTCCTGCCATGTGTCCATCCATCCATCTCTCCAGGTGTCCGTGTCTCTCCCATTTGTCCATTTATCCTTCCAGGTGTCCATTCATATCACCAGCTGTCCGTCCATCACTCCAGGTGTCCATGGTTCCAAACCGGTGTCCATCTATCTGTAAAACCAAGTATCCATCATTCCGTCCCACAGAGTAGCCATACCTTTGTTCCTCCAAGTGTCTTACCAGCTGCCCATCTGTTCCACGAGATGTCCATCTGTCCAACTGTGTGTGCATCTGGCCCTTCACGTGTCCATGTGTCCCACCAGTTGTCTATCCGTCAAACCACGTGTCCATCTGTTTCTCAATATTTCCATCCATCCATCTCTTTGTTCTTCCAAGTTTGCTTTTGTCCCTTCCTATGTCCATCCATCCTTTCCTCCAGGTACTCATCTATCCAGCCAGGTGTCCATCATGGGACATTCCATCCCACCAGTTTTCTATCCATCCTTTTCTTTAGCTGTCTCACCAGGAGTCCAACGAAGTATCCATGTTTCTCTCCAGGTCTCCATGCAATTGTCCTACCAAGTGTTCATGCATCTGTCCCACCGTGTTCCCAATTGTCCGATCCGTTGTCCATCCGTCCCACAAGGTGTCCATTCGTCGTAGCAGGTGTTACTCCTTCCACCAGGTGTTCAATCGTCCATTCATCCAGTTGTCCATGTGCCATTATGATTCCTTTGGCATATAGGGCAAAAGGGGCTCAGATGGGCCAGCTGGCACCAGCCCAGCCCTGGGCATACAAGGCAAAAGGGCCCAGGTGCCCTTTCTAGTTTTATCCCAGCCCTGGGGACATGGTGTTCACCTGTGCTCTAAGGAGGAGTTGGGCATGTTTCCACCAGCCAAAGCAAGCCCCAGCCAGCGTTTTTTCCCAGCTCTTGGCAAGGCTGTTCCCAGCCTCCTGAGCTTCCTCCAGCATCACAGGGGAATCCAAGCTGAATGAAGGCCTGTCAAAGGCCCTGGGGCACTCTGGAGGGCATCTTTGATCTGGAGGCTGCAGGTGGCTTGGAGAGGATGTCAGGGACTCCACAGGCCCTCCCATGCCTGTGCTATGAGCAGCGCTTGGAGGCCGGGGAGCAGAGGCACTTGGGATGGCACTTGGTGGGAACTTCCCTCCAGCACAAAGCTAGTGGGCTTTGAGACTGACCTGTAAGGTCTTTGGCCAAGCCATCCCAAATAGCCATGCCTGCCTGAGCTCCAGCCACCCCTCACAGCAGGGGAAATGCACCATGCCCCAGGAAGCCCCACCGGCACACAGCTGGGAGCTCCCTTGTCCACTGTCCTGCTACCACTTACCGCCATGGAAACCACTTACAGGACCATGGAATCATGGAATTGTCAGAGTTGGAAGGCATCTCTAGAGATCGTCTAGTCCAACTCCCCTGCTACAGCAGGATTGCCTAGAGCACATTACTCAGAAATGCATCCAGGTGGGCCTTGAAAAATCTCCAGAGAAGAGGACTCCACAACCTCCCTGGGCAGCCTGTTCCAGGGCTCTGCCACCCTCACCTTAAAGAAGTTTTTTCTCATATTTGAATGGAACTTCCCATATTCCAGCTTGTGCCCGCTGCCCCTTGTCCTGTCACTGGGAACCACTGAAAAGAGTCCGGCTCCCTCCTCCTTCAACCCACCCTTTACATACTTGTAAGCATTAATAAGGTCTCCCCTCAGCCTTCTCTTCTCCAGGCTAAAGAGTCCCAGCTCTCTCAGCCTTTCCTCAGAAGGGAGATGCTCTAAGCCCTCAATCATCTTTGTTGCCCCACGCTGGGCTCTCTCCAGTAGTTCTCTGTCTCTCTTGAACGGGATGCAGTATTCCAGTTGTGGCCTCACCAGTGCAGAGTAGAGGGGAAGAATGACCTCCCTCCACCTACTGGCCACACACTTCCCTATGCAGCCCAGGATTCCATTGGCCCTCTTGGCCACAAGGGCACATTGCTGGCTCATGGATAATTTACTATCTACCAGGACACCCAGATCCTTCTCCTCAGAACTGCTTTCCAGGAGGTCCACACCCCCCCGGGTGCAGGGAACCTACACTTGCCCTTGTTGAACCTCATTGTGTTCTTCTCTGCCCAGCTCTCCAGCCTGTCCAGGTCACACTGGATGGTGCCACAGCCCTCTGGAGTGTCATCCAGCCCTCCCAGTTTGGTATCATCAGCCAACTTGCTGAGGATACACTCTGTCCCCTCGCCCAGGCCATTGATGAATATGTTGAACAAGACTGGACCGAGTATTGACCCCTGGGGGACACCGCTGGTTACAGGCCTCCAACTCGACCCTGCTCCATTAATTACAACCCTCTGAGTTCTGTCACACAGCCAGCTCTCAGTCCACCTCACTACCCCCTCATCTAGCCCACACTTCCTCAGTTTCCTAATGAGGATATTATGGGAGACAGTGTCAAAAGCCTTGCTGAAGTCAAGGTAGATGACATCTGCTGCTCTCCCCTCAGCCAGCCATCCAGTTATAACATCACAGAAGGCTACCAGATTGGTCAAGCATGATTTACCCTTGGTAAATCTGTGTTGACCATTTCCAATAACTTCCTGTTCTTCAACGTGTTTGGAGATGACATCCAGAACGAGTTGCTCCATTACCTTCCCAGGGACGGAGGTGAGACTAACCGGCCTGTAGTTCCCTGGGTCCTCCTTCTTGCCCTTTTTGAAGACTGGAGTGATATTTGCCTTCCTCCAGTCCTCAGGCACCTCTCCTGTTCTCCATGACCTTTCAAAGAGGATGGAGAGTAGCCCAGCAATGACATCTGCCAGTTCTCTCAGCACTCGTGGGTGCATCCCATCAGAGCCCATGGAATCATGGATGTCCAGTTTGGCCAAGTGGTCTCTAACCTGGTCCTCCTCTACAGAGGGAAAATCTTCCTCTCTCCAGACCTTCCCCCTTGTCTCCAAGGTCTGGGATTCAAGAGGGACAGCTTTAGCAGTGAAGACCGAAGCAAAGAAGGCATTCAGTAACTCCGCCTTCTCTGTGTCTTCCACCACTAAGGCGCCCACCTCATTCATCTGTGGGCCTACATTTTCCCTAGTCTTCCTTTTTCTATTGATATATTGAAAGGACCTCTTCTTGTTATCTTTAACTGTAGTGGCCAAGTTGAGTTCTGCTTGAGCTTTGTCCCCTCTAATGTTTCCCCTGCATAGCTTCACTACATCTTGGTATTCCTCATAAGTTGCCAACCCCCTTTTCCAAAGACCGTAAACTTTCCTTTTATTCCTGAGGTCCAGCCAACACTCTCTATTTAGCCAGGCTGGTCTTCTTCCCCATCGGCTGGTTTTTTGAGACCTGGGGATAGCCTTCTCCTCTGCTTTTAAGAGTTCCTCCTTGAAGTATGACCAGCCTTCCTGGGCACCTATGCCCTTCAGGACTGTCTCCCATGGGACACTCTCAGCCATGCTCCTTAACAGGCCAAAGTCTGGCCTTCAGAAGTCCAAGGTGGCAGTTCTGCTTCTCCAAGAATTGAAAACTCTATGATTTCATGATCACTCTGCCCAAGACGACCTCCAACGTTTACATCCCCCACAAGACCTCTCTGTTAAGAAGCAGCAGGTCCAGTAGGGTGCTTTCCCTGGTTGGGTCCCTCACCAGCTGTGTTAGGAAGTTGTCTTCCACACACTCCAGGAACCTCCGGGACTGTTCCCTCTCTGCTGTGTTTCCAGCAGACATCTGGGAAGTTGAAGTCCCCCACGAGAACAAGGGCGAGTGATAGCGAGACCTCTGCCAGCTGCCGGAATATTTCATCAACCTCTACATCCTGGTTGGGGGGGGGGGGGGGGGGGGGGGCGGTAAAACAAACTCCTACCATGATGTCTGCCTTATTGGCCTTCCCCTTGATTCTTACCCATAAACACTCAACACTGTCATTCACACTGTTAAGTTCTAGGCAACCAAATCTAGGCAATCTGTCCCTAACATAGAGGGCCACCCCACCGCCTCTCCTTCCTTGCCTATCCCTTCTGAAAAGTTGGTATCCATCAATTGCAGCACTCCAGTTGTGTGAGTCTTCCCACCGTGTTTCTGTGATGGCAACTATATCATAGTTTTCCTGCTGTGCAATGGCCTCCAGCGCCTCCCGTTTGTTGCCCATGCTGTATGCATTTGTGTAGATGCACTTCAGCTGGGCTAATTGTCCTGCCACTTTTTTGGGAGGACAAGCCCTAATTCCCACCTGACCGCGCTCAGACCCTTCTGTAGTTGCCAACCTATCAATACCCCTCACGTCTTCGCTACCACATGGATCACCATCCCCCACCTGCACTGAGACAACAGACTGCAAGACCTTGCTAGTACTTTTACCCACAAGCACTGGCGTGCTGCTCCCAGGCTCCACTTCAGTAATCCTGGTTTCATCCCCATCCCCCTTCAAACCTAGTTTAAAGCTCTTTCAACAAGCCCTGCTAACTCTTGTCCCAGGATCCATTGGCAAACAACGTCCAAAGCACAGCGTGGCGAGCCCTGCCTTTCTTCTCCTCAGGAGCCCAGTCCCTCTCTGGCAGCAGGGCGGATTCCACCCCAGGGAATCTCCCCCACAGCCTCGCCACCCACACCAAGGCCTTTCTTTTCACACCCCGACATGCCGAGGCTCCAGACTCCTCCACCCTTTCTCCCTGTGCCGCAGCGAAGGGCTGACACCTCCCAGGCTTTGGATCTCGGAGTTGCCCATTCTCAGCTCACACTTGCCAGGCTGAAGCAGAACAAGCCACCCACGTCTGGTACTCGCTGGAGTCAGTGGTGCTTCCAGCACCCTACGCTCCCTTTCCTGGGGCAGGGAGTGATTCCCCACCATGGTTGGCAGAGGTTATCACCCTCAGGGAGAGCTCCCCTGCCTCCAACTCACCTCACCAGATCCCTGGGGATGCTGATCACTCCAAGGTCCTTGCAGACTTTCTCCACCACAGCTGAAGCGTTCAGCTCGTCCAGATGAACATAGGTGATTTTCTGGGACATCGTGCTGCGTCTGCTGCGGCTTTGTGAAAACTCTCTGTTCTCACATAGGCCGGGGCTAAGCTCATGACCATGAAGAGGGAGACGTTTTGGAGCACAGCTGACATGACTCCAGGAGGTAAGGTTGATGAAATGGGCATTGTCAATGACAAAGATGCCAAATTCTCCTCCAAGGGTCTGAAAAAAGCAGGTGGTCGCTGGATGAATGGGACTACAAGCTGTTGCCAAGCAGGGGCTGGCCCTAGAAACGGGGGAGAAAGAGTCTTCTGTGTTCGCCCATGTGGCCACCTCCAGATGCGGAGGGCAGAGCTGTCCCTTGGGAGGAGGAGGCAGCAGCAGCGACTGCCCCAGGAGGCCCAAAGGCACGAGTGCGAACTGGTGGGGGGAAGAGGGAGGAGGTGGTTCCTCTCTGGCCCCTGAAGCAGCCAGGCCCCACCTTTCGGGGCAATCACAGAACAAGGGGAAGATGGCACGCACATTCCCCTTCCGGGCGGTGGCTCAGTGGGTCTTGTACGAGCTTGCATAAAGCATCTTGGCATTCTGACCAAGACATCGGACCCAAGCCCGTAACCTGAAGACACACAGAATGAAATCACTGCCACTGGCCTCCCCAGAAGTCCCAGGGGACAGAGCCTGCCCTCCACCGCCACTTCCCAGGAAAGGGGAGAAGCAGCCCACCTGGCTGGCTGGGACAGCAGTGCCTCCTCAGAAGCACCGGAGCTGGGCAGCCATTGTCTAAGCATCCCCCAGGTGTCAACCGCAACTCTGTGGCCCACAGGACATTGCTGGTGGGGCTAAAACCCTTCCGGTGCCTCCCGACCCCTCCAGCCAAGCAAGCCCAGCCCACAGTTACCCCTGAGATGGGAGGATAAGAGCTTCAGCTGCCTGCCCACTTTCCCAGCTACCGCTCTCTCCACATTCAGCTCCTCAGCCTTCTGACACCTCCCTCCTTCACGCCCAGGTCCAGCTCCTCAGAATGGCTCCAGAGGCCATCCCATCCACCCACCTTCACAGCTCTTTTGCCTGCAAGATGCTTGGTCCTGAGCCGGTGCTGCTCACAGAGCTCCCAGGCGGTAGCTGAGAGGACAATTTCACCTGCATCTGCAAGCTGTTCAGCCCCAAGAACTTCAGCCAGGCCTGGGCCAAAAATGCAGAAGCACTGCCGCCTCCTGTCTCCGAAAATCGGGAGACTCACGGTTCCTGCAGAGATCCCTGGTGAGAGGGAGAGGGAGAAGCAGAACTGTCACAGGGAACATTTTGAACTCTACAGCCCCCAGCATCTCAGCTGCTCAGAAGCCAATCTGAAGCCCAGCAGGGAGACAGGCATCACAAAGGGGTAGAGCAACCTCCATCCTACTCGGGGGGCACCAACACAGCTCCCTGAAATGGGAGTTTAAATACAGACAAAGTCAACATTGAGAATGTGTTGAGAGTGCCAGGCATCTTACCCAGCTGCCTGCCCCAGAAGCCCAGCAAACCAGCGGCCTCGACCACCACCTGCTCCGTTTCCATGCAGGCAGGTTGGAGCTGTCTGCAGGAGAAAACCCAACAGCCTGCAAAAGCTCTTCTCGCAGGTGTAAGTCAAGCAGTTCCCCTTTGCTCTTTGTGAAAGGCAGAGGAGAATCCAGCAGGGGAAAGGATGCAAAGCTGCAGAAGAAACAAAAGAAGAAGAAACAAAAGGATAATGACCTCCCGCAGACATCTGTGCTAAAGCAGACATTCAAAGATCCTAAGGCTCGATCCGACACCCGCTCTCTGCCTTTAAGCTTCCTCTGCATCTGCGGACGTGCACAAACCCAGCAGTCTCAGTCTCCCATCCCCACTCCAGCTACAGTTGGACCCTTGAACGCTCACCAGAGATGCTTCCCTTTGATACTAGCCCCGGTGGGCATCCCCACATTCCTGCCTGGTGAGAAGCTCCCTGTGGCACGGGAGAGTACCACGGATCTGCTCTGGCTTCTCTCCCAGGCTCACAGTGGCCACTGCCCTGGTACTTGCACAGCAGGCGGGGAGGCAGGGCCTCCAGATGCCACCAAACCTCGGAAAGGTGGAGGCTGGAAGGGACCTCTGGGGTCCATCTGGACCAACCCTGCTGCTCCAGCCAGGCTGCACAGAGCCAGCCGCCCAGGACAATGGCTGATCGTTCCTGAATAGCTCTAAGTAAGAAGGGAGACTCCACAACCTCCCTGGGCAACCTCTGCCAGCGCTGAGTTGCCCTCACAATCAAAAAGTGTTTCCTGACCTACAGAGGGAACCTCCTGTGTTTCAGTGTGGGCCTGCGGCGTGGCCTCTGGTCCTGACACTGGGCACCACTGGGAAGAACCTGGCCCTGTCGTCTTTGCACCTCCCCTTCAGGTTGTAGTCACATTCCTAAAGTCCCCCCGCCCCGAGCCTTCTCTAGCCCAACCAGTCTCGGCTCTTTCAGCCTTTCCTCAGAGCACAGATGCTCCACATCCTTCATCTTCTTTGAGGACTCTCTTGTCTTGCTTTAATAGTGCTGCCAAAAGGGTGGCCACAATGTGCTCATGGTCAAGGTTTCCTCTGTGGAAAGGGGCTCGTGAGGGTCTCTCTCACACACACGCAGGTCAGAGCCAGCACCCTCAGGTCACTGGCACTGGCACTTGCTGGATGCCCTCAGCCTGCGCTGGGCCCTGACGCAGCACAGAGCCGGCTGCCCACGCCAGAGGCACCCAGGGGGCTGCTGAGAAAGCAGGTGCCTCCTCGCCCACGGTGGGGAGCAGAAAGGACCTGCACTGGTCCTGACCCACCAGCAGACCCTGGCTGCTCTCGCTGTTCCTCACAGAAAGCCCCAGCCCTGCCATGGAGGCAGGACCAGGCTGCCCAGCGTGTCTGCCTCCACCATCACAGCCCAATGCCAGACAGTCCTGCAGCACAGCTCTTACCCCCCAAAAATATCACACAGGTACTCATTGAGGGTTTGTGCAAGCTCGTTAGCGCCTCTGTCCATGCCACTCTTCTGGATTAATTTCTCAGTCAATGCCATGAAACCTGTAACAGGGACACGCAGAAATCAGGAAATGCCCATGTGGGCTAAGGGGTCTGGCAGCACTTTCCACCCTGCCAGGCCCGAGAGCCTGCTGGGGACACCATCCCATGCCCGGCTCAGTGCTGGCCACAGCAGGGGTTGATTGCCCAAGACAACCCACCCCCTCTCTCTGTGGGCATCCCAGCAGAAGACCTCAGCAGTGACAAGATGGCCACTCTGTCTGAGGGGCTTCAAAGGGCCTAGTGTGGCCCAAGGTGGCTCGTGTCCGTGGCTGCTCCTCCCTGCCTCCCCCACCTGAGATATCCGCAAAGAGCAGCACTCCATGGACAGTCGGGGTGGCGTTGTTGCTCCTGAGGGAGCCGTCAGCAAGCAGCGAGGGGAGGAAAGCTGCTGCTTTCTCCAGGTCTGAGTGGCGATAGTTCCTCTCCCAGGCAGAAGCCGTCGTCAGTGCCCTGTGGCATACGGGGTACCTCAGGAGAAGATGGTCGTGCCCAGCTGGGAGGAGGACAAGGACCTCACCGCACAGTGCCAACTGCACACTGAGCCCAGTGCCCCACCACCGGGCGGTGGCCTCCTCTGTGAGTCATCGCTTACTCGCCGGCTGACCTCACGTGTCACAATTGGCTCACAGTGACATCCTCCGTGTGTCACTGCCTGCTGAGCAGCTGCTGCCGTCCCCCAGGCTCCCTCCTTGGTGCAGAGCCCCTGAGGTGGGGGCAGCCAGCACCACCCCCCTGCTCTGAGGACAGCGCCCAGAGGAGGCTCATGCTCGACCTGTCGCTGCCTTGGCAGCTGCCTCCCCTGCTCCCAGGGACCAGCCACCTGCGGCACAGAGAGCTCTTTGCTGGTGCTGGGCCTTTCCCCGGCAGCGACACGGCCCGTGGCCATCGTCCCTGCAGGCTGGCTCCCTTCTGGCCCCCTGGCTGGCTCCCCCAGCCCCCGGCTGCCCCACCGGCACAGGGGTGCCCTCCAGCTCTCCCGTCCCTCCATCCGCACAGCGCCCAGGGCAGACGGGGGCTGCCTCTGGCAGAGACAGCAGCTCCGGAGCTGCCCCGTTCCCTGGGCTGTGCCAGAGCTCCAGTGCCTGGGGCCAGGCCTCTCCTCCCTGACGGCAGCCAGAGTGTGCTTGCATGTTCCTGCATATGTGTGTGTATCTATCTATCTATCTATCTATCTGTATTGATTGTCCTGATGTGGGGTGGAGCAGAGCCAGCTGTCTCTTCCGTGAGGGGCTCTTGCTTTTACTTGTTCCCCCTTAACGTCAGCGGCAGAAGTCACACTGACTTCAGCAGGGATTTCACTGTTACAATACATTTCTTTGTCAGTGTGGCAGCTCTTATTGCTCTAGATGCCATAAGGCCTCGTTCTTCATACAGCCCCAGACCACACACCATTTTAAGCATAAAAGACTGCCTTTCCTAGCATAAAAAGCATCACCCATTAGTTCCTTTTAATGTGTTTTTTTTTTTTTCTACTGCTGGCAGCCAACATCTATCCACACTCACCTGAGGAGGTACAAATGACAGGCAGGAGAAGACACAGGACAGCAGTGGGACGGTGGAGCATCGCTGAGCCGTGGCAGACCCACCTCACCTGCAGGTTCCCGCTGCCCCTCAAATCACAGTCAGCTTTGCACGTGCAGCCGCCTTGGCCAAAGCGCACTGTTCTTTCTTCTTCAGCGTAACACAAGCCTAAAGTCTTGCAATGCTGTCTCAGCTCCTGCCTATAGGACATGGTTTTTGGTTTGTCTCAAATCGTAAGTACACTTGAAGAGCCCATTCTCATCAGGATTTCATTAGATGAAATAAATGGGTGCTCTACCTCACATTTCCGAGGAGCTACTTGGAGAGAAACAAAGAACTTACTCAGATGCACCTTTGCAAGCGTATGGAAATGTTAAGCTACTGGTTGTCACCAGCGCATTCTAGAAATTTGGCATAACACACAATAGTAAGATTGCAGCATTTCGTAAAATCTGCAAGTATGTCGTTCAAAATATTTACAGGACGTACGTTTAAAACTGCCAGGAACAGGAAGGCTAGGTCTCAATATTTTATTTGCACGGGTTTTTTTGTAATTCTGACATTTTAAAGCAATGTATAACTTCAAGATGAACTGATGTCATAAAGTTGGCCAAGTAAGGAACAAACTTAAATAAACTCAGTTACTAGATACCGAGCATCTGACTCTTGCTGTAAAATGCATAAAAAGCACCTAAACCCAGTATTTATGTTGGACGCTAGAGATTCAGTCATCAGGCTTTACAGTGATTGCTATCACTTTATTTTTAGCTGCTCTCTATTATATATCCTCCACTGAGTACTTATTTTCCCCAGGTAGCTGGAATTCCAAGATTCTTGGTCATCAATCAAATCCTGCAGAATGATAGGAAAAAAGAATAGGACTCTGAGGCAGCTGATACAGATCTGATTTCCTGCAGTTCTCACATAAACATTTTGTGTATCTGTAAACAACAGATAAACCGACTTTAGAGAAGTGGAAGTAGAGAAGCAAGAGAAGTAGAAGTTCAGAACTGCAGCTGTGGTCTCGCAGTGGGATCTCTCTGTGTGAGATCACGGCGAGTGGAGCCTCACTCATAAAATCTTTGCAGCGAAAGGATACAAGAGAATTGTCAGTAAAGGTACAACACTGAGCTAATCTCTGTAATGGTGGAGCTGGGAATTCACAGAATCTTCTAGGTTGGAAGGGACCTTCAAGATCATCTTGTCCAACCATCAACCTAAGTGACAAAAATAAACACCCACAAAACAACAAAATGCAACACCATCACTAAACCATGTCTCCCAGCACCACGTCAACCTGTCTTTTGAACACTTCCAGGGATGGTGCCTCAACCACCTCCCTGGGCAGCGCATTCCAATGTCTGATAACCCTTTCAGGGAAAAAATTTTTCCTAATATCCAGCCTGAACCTCCCCTGGCACAACTTGAGGCCGTTTCCTCTAGTCCTGTCATCCGTGACTTGGGAGAAGAGATCGACCCCTGCCTCTCTGCACCCTCCTTTCAGGTAGTTGTAGAGAGCAATAAGGTCTCCCCTCAGCCTCCTTTTCTCCAGGCTGAATAACCCTAGTTCCCTCAGCCTCTCCTCATAAGACTTGTGCTCCAGACCCCTCACCAGCCTTGTTGCTCTTCTCTGGACCCGCTCCAGCACCTCGACGTCTTTTTTGTGGTAGGGGGCCCAAAACTGGACACAGTACTCGAGGTGGGGCCTCACCAGTGCCGAGTACAGGGGGACGATCACCTCCCAAGTCCTACTCGCCACACTGTTCCTGATACAGGCCAGGATGCTGTTGGCCTTCTTGGCCACCTGGGCACACTGCTGCCTCATGTTCAGCCGGCTGTCCACCAACACCCCCAGGTCCTTTTCTGCCAGGCAGCTCTCCAGCCACTCTGCCCCCAGCCTGTAGCGCTGCCTGGGATTGTTGTGACCCAAGTGGAGGACGCGGCACTTCACCTTGTTGAACCTCATCCCGTTGGTCTCAGCCCATCAATCCAACCTGTCCAGATCCCTCTGCAAAGCCTTTCTACCCTCCAGCAGGTTGACACTGCCACCCAACTTAGTGTCGTCTGCGAATTCATTTAATACGGCTCACATTTTTAAAAGTGCACTTTGTAAATACTCCTTAGAGATTTAAATAATTTCTAAGATGTCCATCATGATAAAATAGCCTTTCCCTTTTTTTTTTTGTAACTGTGAACGGGGGAATTGGTTCATGCTTATCCATTTATCTAATAACCATAAATGTGAGCCAAATATAATTTGCTACAAATCCTTGATATAAAGCTTTTTTGGTAATTATATCAACTAGTCATATTATTCTAACTTTCTCGTCTTCTCTTGTTTTATGTATGCTGCCCCTGTAGGGTCATGTTCAATGAGCTCTGGCCTAGGATAATTTTGCTTCTTCTTATAACTATCCCACTGCATAGTAATTGCTTTCAAAATTTTGATGCAAAAAATTAAATGGTTTTAAGAATTCATTCCTGCCTAACACAAATTTTTGAATTGATAAAAATAACCTTGTCACAATATACGCTTGAGTTTTAAATGTGAGCTCGATGTTTAAAGGCAATGCAAGTTACTTTGGTAGACTTTTACTGCCCAGGCAGTGTACATAGTTGTATTTTTTAGAGATTTATGTCTCGTTGTACGTCCTGCTTCCAGCTGTTTGAGTCCAGACTGTGTTTGCCAAAACCAGTTAACTGGCTACCCCTGAAGCATAGATTTTCCCAAAGACGTAGATTTCTCAGTTTCCACCACTAAATGCTTAGAGATAACTTATTTCTCAACAACTCCCTATGCACAAGTGTGCTCCAACACCATCCGAAATCTTCTGGCTGTTCTGCCAGCAAACATTCTTTAAACACCCCCGGTGGAGCAGATGATACAACGGCTGATGCCTGGGGTGGATGTTGGGCTGATGGTGGTTTGGAGTTCTGGATTTTGGGGACGAGGTAAATGAGAACGGAGAGGACGATCTACCCAGTGAGGCACCCAGGACTAGTCACCCACCCCCATGCCTCAGGACCTCATCAACTAAGAAAAAAAGAAAGGTGATTGTAATAGGTGACTCCCTTCTGAGTGGAACAGAGGGCCCAATCTGTAGACCAGACCCGTCCCACAGGGGAGTCACCTGCCTCCCTGGGGCCAGGATTAAGGATATACAGAGGGAAATTCACTCCCTGGTTCAGCCCTCAGATTATTACCCACTACTGATATTTCAAGTGGGCAATGATGAGGTAGCCACCAGAAGCCTAAAGGCAATGAGAAGGGACTTCAGAGTGCTGGGACGACTGGTCAAGGGATCAGGAGCACAAGTGGTGTTCTCTTCTATCCCACCAGTCACAGGGATGGATGGGGGCATAAATAGGAAGAATCAAAAGATCAACTCATGGCTGAAAGACTGGTGTAAACGGCAGGACATTGGATTCTTTGATCACGGGCAGATCTACAGCTCACCAGGCATGCTGGCAGCAGGTGGGGGAAGCCTAACCCAAAGGGGAAAAAGGATATTGGGACAAGAATTAGCAGGGCTCATTGAGAGAGCTTTAAACTAGATTTGAAGGGGGACGGGGCTGGAACCAGGGTTACTAAAGTGGTGCCCGGGAGTAGCGTGCCAGTGCTAGTAGGTAAAGGTGTCAGCACGGCCTTGCAGCCTGTTGCGGCAGTTGATGTGGGAGAGAAAGACACGTGTGGCAGTGAAGACATGAGTAGTGATAAGATGGTAACTGCAGAAATGTCTGCACACGGACAGGTGGGAATTAGTGCTTGCCCTCCCAGCAAAACAGTGGGACGATTAGCCCAGCTGAAGTGTATCTCCATGAATGCACGCAGCATGGGTAACAAACAGGAGGAGCTGGAGGCCATCGTACAGCAAGAAAACTATGATCTAGTTGCCATCACAGAAACGTGGTGGGAGGACTCGCATAACTGGAGCGCTGTGATTGATGGTTACCAACTTTTCAGAAGGGACAGGCAAGGAAAGAGAGGTGGTGGGGTGGCCCTTTATGTTAAGAGCAGTATTGTATGCCTCCAACTTAGCAATACGTACGATGACAGCGTTGAGTGTCTATGGATAAGAATTAAGGGGAAGACCAATAAGGCAGACATCGTGGTGGGAATTTGTTATAGACCCCCAAACCAGGATATAAAGGCAGATGAAATATTCTATAAGCAGCTGGCAGAGGCCTCACGATCACTCTCCCTTGTACTCATGGGGGACTTCAACTTCCCAGATATCTGCTGGAAATATAACATAGCAGAGAGGCAACAGTCCTGGAGATTCTTGGAGTGCATGGAAGACAACTTCCTAACGCAGCTGGTGAGGGAACCAACTAGGGAAAGTGCCCTACTGGACCTGCTGATAGTTAACTCAGAAGGTCTTGCAGGGGATGTAAACGTTGGAGGTCGTCTTGGACAGAGTGATCGTGAAATGATACAATTTTCAATTCTTGCTGAAGCAAGGAGGGGGGCCAGCAAAACTGCCACCTTGGACTTCCGAAGGGCAGACTTTGGCCTCTTCAGGAGCATGGTTGAAAGTGTCCCTTGGGAGACAGTCCTGAAGGGCAAAGGTGCCCAGGAAGGCTGGTCGTACTTCAAGGAGGCACTCTTAAAAGCCCAGGAAAGAACCATACCCAAATCCCAAAAAACAAGCAGGAAGGGAAGAAGACCAGCCTGGCTAAATAGAGAGCTTTGGCTGGAGCTCAGGAACAAAAAGAAGGTTTGTGATCTTTGGAAAAGGGGCCTGGCAAGCAAGGAGAAATACCAGGAAGCAGAGAAAATATGCAGGGGGAAAATTAGAAGGGCCAAGGCTCAAGCCGAGCTCATCTTGGCCACTACAGTTAAGAATAACAAAAAGGGTTTTTTTCGATGTGTAAACAGTAAAAGGAAGATTAGGGATAATGTGGGCCCACTGATGAATGAGATGAGCACCCTAGTGATGGAAGACACGGAGAAAGCAGAGTTGCTGAATGCCTTCTTTTCTTCAGTCTTCACTGCTAAGGCTGTCCCTCATGAATCTCTGGCCTTGGACGCAAGGGGGAGGGTATGGAGAGAGGAAGTTTTTCCTCCAGTAGAGGAGGACCAGGTTCGGGATCACTTGGCCAAACTGGACATTCATAAGTCCATGGGCCCTGATGGGATGCACCCACGAGTGCTGAGAGAGCTGGCAGATGTTATCGCTGGGCCACTCTCTATCATCTTTGAAAGGTCATGGAGAACAGGAGAGGTGCCTGAAGACTGGAGGAAGGCCAACATCACTCCAGTCTTCAAAAAGGGCAAGAAGGAGGACCCTGGGAACTACAGACCAGTCAGTCTCACCTCCATCCCTGGGAAGGTAATGGAGAGACTCATTCTAGATGTCATCTCCAAACAAGTTGAAGAACAGGGGGTTATTGGAAGTGGGCAACATGGGTTTACCAAGGGTAAATCACGTTTGACCAATCTGATATAGCTTTCTACGATGCTATAACTGGTTGGTTGGATGAGGGGAGGGCAGCAGGTGTCATCTACCTTGACTTCAGCAAGGCTTTTGACACAGTCTCCCATAACATCCTCATTGGGAAACTAAAGAAGTGTGGGCTGGATGAGGGGACAGTGAGGTGGATTGAGAACTGGCTGTGTGACAGGACCCAAAGGGTAATGATTAATGGAGCAGGTTCAAGCTGGAGGCCTGTAACCAGTGGTGTCCCCCAGGGGTCAATACTCGGTCCAGTCCTGTTCAACATATTCCTCAGTGACCTGGATGAGGGGACCGAGTGTATCCTCAGCAAGTTTGCTGATGATACCAAACTGGGAGGGGTGGCTGACACCCCGGAGGGCCGTGCTGCCATCCAGCGAGACCTGGACAGGCTGGAGAGCTGGGCAAGGAAGAACCTCATGAGGTTCAACAGGGAAAAGTGTAGGGTCCTGCACGTGGGGAAGAAGAACGTTAGGCACCAATACAGGTTAGGTGTGGACCTGCTGGAGTCAAGTTCTGAAGAGAAAGATCTGGGGGGCCTGGTAGACAGCAAAATGACAATGAGCAAGCAGTGTGCTCTTGTGGCCAGGAAGGCCAATGGAATCCTGGGCTGCATAGGGAAGAGTGTGGCCAGTAGGTCGAGGGAAGTCATTCTTCCCCTCTACTCTGCACTGGTGAGGCCACAACTGGAATACTGCATCCAGTTCTGGGCTCCCCAATTCAAGAGGGATAGGGAACTACTGGAAAGAGTCCAGCAAAGGGCAACAAGGATGGTTCAAGGATTGGAGCATCTCCCTTATGAAGAAAGGCTGAGAGAGCTGGGACTCTTTAGCCTGGAGAAGAGAAGGCTGAGGGGAGACCTTATCAATGCTTATAAGTATCTAAGGGGTGGGTTGAAGGAGGAGGGAGCCAGACTCTTTTCAGTGGTTGCCAGTGACAGGACGAGGGGCAACGGGCACAAGTTGGAACATAGGAGGTTCCACTCAAATATGAGAAAAAACTTCTTCACGGTGAGGGTGGCAGAGCCCTGGAACAGGCTGCCCAGGGAGGGTGTGGAGTCCCCTTCTTTGGAGATTTTCAAGACCCGCCTGGATGCAGTCCTGAGTAACGTGCTCTGACATGCTCTGGGCAATCCTGCTGTAGCAGGGGAGTTGGACTAGATGATCTTTATGGTCCCTTCCAACTCTAAAAATTCAGTGAAATGTTCCCACACTTCCCGTTTCCTGGGAAAGAAGTTTTGAGCTCAAGCAACAACAAGGGAGACTTCAGCGAGGCACAAGGAGGGCAAAAAAGCCTCATCTAAGAGCACCCCCACGTTATAGCAGGCTCCTTGATGGTGACCTGAGTGCAGAATGGGGCTTCAGACGTTGGAACTGCAGGTTGTCTCTGCCAGTCCTGCATCAGTCGTCACTTGGAGATGCTGTCATAGCAGAAAACTTAGCTTCACAGGTGACTAGTGAGCATGTTCCTCTGGGGAGAATGAAAATTTGCATTTCAGTCCCTTCTCTAGTAAATAGATGATTGTCTAAAATAGACACTACATAAAGAACATGATGTCTTTCAATCAGAATATGGGCAATTGTCCCTACAACAAAGATAATTTACCATTTTGACTGTCTTGGAAATAATTTCCAGGCATGTTCTACCATAAGCTAAGAAGATTTATTCTCCATGCCTACTCCCTTTTAACCCAGAATCACAATTTATTATTTGGGGACTGTCCAGTGACCCCGACCGGAACTTCTCTTTTAGCCAAAAAAAAGACGCATGGCAGATAGAAATCTTTTCCCTCAACCACTCTGCTGAATTGCAAATGAAAACTAATTCCACTTAAAATATGGAAAGATTCGTGATCAATGTTCTTCTACTTGTAGAACGCCCAAGAGAGAATAAGCAGTGTAAAGCATATTGTGGAATTTGTCCCCCTACTACATTGTCATTTCTTTTGGTCAAAATCCTCCAGGAATCAAGTAGGCACCACCTTAGTGCTGACTGACCTGAGTTCTGACTGGCCACAGTCTCATGGGATTGGCACAAAGGAGGCACGATCTGGTGTGAAAGAGCACGTTTCCTCAAAGGACTGGTCATCTCAAATGCGTGTCTCGATCCGTCTCATCCGCATTAATCTACAACCAGTGCAGCCCTTTGTGACGGGATTCTTCAGACAGTGAAGGGGCCACAGGGGATCTTCAGAGGATCATTCAGCCCAAGACAGGCCAGAAAAAGTTTCTGCGGCCACAAAACTAGATTTTCTCAGTCCAGTTCAGCTTGTCTACATTCTTTCTGGATCCATCTGTTCTACCACATCTAATCACCTCCATTTCAGTTCATTAAAGTGGGATTCCACAGACAGGAAATAGAACTGGATTGAGAGCAGCCCTGAGGGACAAGGACTTGGGGGTGTTGGTGGGTGAGAAGCTCAACATGAGCTCGCAATGTGCGCTGGCAGCCCAGAAAGCCCCCTGTACCCTGTGCTGTATCCCCAGCAGCGTGGCCAGCAGGGTGAGGTGGGGGGGGTGGGGGGTGGGGTGGAGGGATTCTGCCCCTCTGCTCCGCTCCGGGGAGACCCCCCTGCGGTGCTGCCTCCAGCTCTGGGGCCACCAACATCAGAATGACGTGGACCTGTTGGAGCGGGGCCAGAGGAGGCCACGGAGATGCTGCGAGGACTGGAGCCCCTCTGCTGTGAGGAAAGGCTGAGAGAGTTGGGGGGCTTTAGCCTGCAGAAGAGAAGGCTCCGGGGAGACCTTAGAGCCCCTTCCAGTCCCTAAAGGGGCTCCAGGAAACCTGGGGAGGGACTCTAGGTCAGCGAGGGGAGCCATAGGACGAGGGTGAGGGGTTTTACACTGAAGGAGGGGAGACTGAGATGAGATCTCAGGAAGAAACTCTTTCCTGCGAGCGTGGTGAGAGCCTGGCCCAGGTTGCCCAGAGAAGCTGTGGCTGCCCCATCCCCCGAGGGGTTCAAGGCCAGGTTGGACGGGGCTTTGAGCAACCTGGTCTGGTGGGAGGTGCCCCTGGCCAGGGAAGGGGTTTGGAACTAGATGGTCTCCAAGGTCCCTTCCAACTCAAACCATGCTGTGCTTGTATAACGGAGGACACTTTTGGATAACCGATTGCCCAAAAACAGCCAAAAGAAGCGTCGAGAGGTTGGGCACTTGCGTTACGTTCTGCCTTACTGACCAACACTGAGCGTTGGAAATGACAGGCACATTATCTTGTGTCTAGGCAGGTTTTGTAGGTGGCTTCATGGTGACCCAATGCGTCATTGTTCTTGGAGGACAAGTAGAGCAAGTCCCCAGAAGCATTTGTCAGCTTCCGGCTGTGGCTTATTCTGAGCTGGTCAATACAACTGTTGTCGTGGATCTTCTTAGAGGGGATCCCATTCTCACACCAGAATGGCTGGACTTTTCATTCAGAAATTCAGAAGCTGCTTCTCCCTTCTGTCTGGCTGCCTGTACCTTCCCAGCTCCCAGAGGGTGGGTGCCATCCTTGCTGACCGACCTGTGTCTCAGCCCACCAGCACGTGCTCGTGGATGAGCTCACCTCCATTTTGCAGTAACAGCATGAAGCGTGGCTTGAAGAAGTCCTATCTCTAGGTGGACTTTCTACTCAGAAAGTTGATTTTTCTCCTTTCCAGCATGTATTTTTTGCCCTGTGCTCCATCAAGTATCACGTATGGCCAGCAACAAGCACCTAAATATATGGGGGGGAGCTGCCAAGATATTACTTATGAAAGAATGTGCAGATTAGAGGGGTTCACAGGTTGAACAGGCGTTTGCAACGTTGTGCTACTGGTGCTGCAAAAAAGGAACCGAGATGCAAAGATCCCACTGGCATGTATGACCAAGAGGGCAGTTTGCAAAGCGCGTTGGCAGAAAGGCCCATGACGACGACGTCCCTCAAAAGAACTTTAATGAGGAGCAGAGCCTTAGTCCACGTGCTCTCAGAACAGAAGCTCCACTTGGGACACTGCTGGTTTTTCTGGGAGCGGTGCTGGGAGACATCAAGCGAAGAGTGGCTGTAGTTTCAGCAGGTCTTGTGACCCATTCTGAGCTTGCTTCATTCGCCATTCTTGAAACGCAGTTCTTCCTTTTTCCGGTTCCTGTGGATCCCGAACTCTCACCGTGTTCATCATCCCTGTTGCCCAAACTGCTCTTCCCTTTTGATTCTCAACCACTTCTTCGCCCCGGGGATCTTCAGCAGCTGTACATCTGTCAATATTGGGTACCTCAGATGAAGTGCTCGAATCCGTCATCTTTCCTTCTCTCTCCCTGTCCTTCTGAAGAGGTGGGGCGGGACGTTGCTCTGCTGGAGGGCAGGAAGGCTCTAAGGAAGGCTCTGGACAGGCCGCACCCATGGGCCCAGACCAATGGTGGGAGGTGCAACAAGGCCAAGGCCCGGGTCCTGCCCTTGGGTCACACCAACCCCAGGGACGCCACAGGCCGGGCTGGAAAACGAGCTGGGGCCGTTAGTCGGCAGCAGCTGAACGTGAGCCAGCAGAGTGCCTGGGTGGCCACGGGGGCCGGAGCACCCTGGCCTGTGTCGGGAGCAGCGTGGCCAGCAGGAGTGGGGCAGTGACCGTCCCCCTGGACTGGGCACTGGGGAGGCCCCACCTGGAGGGCTGTCCCCGGTCGTGGGCCCCTCAGGACAGGAGGGAGGTTGAGGGGCTGGAGCGTGTCCGGAGAAGGGACAGGGAGCTGGGGAGGGCTCTGGGGCACCAGTCTTGTGAGGAGCGGCTGGGGGAGCTGGGGGCGCTCAGCCTGGAGAGAAGGGGCCGAGGGGAGACCCCATCGCTCTCTCCAGCTCCCTGGAAGGAGGTTGGGGCTCAGGGACCCTGAATTCCCTTGAACAGTGGGGTTTGGGTGCCGTAATGCCCCCAATATTGGAGCTCAGGCGCCATGATGCCCTTCATAGTGGGTTCAGGACCCTGATGGTCCCTTGAACAGTGGGGTCCGGGCACCGTAATGCCCCTAAGAGCTGCTCCAGCCCTGATACCCCCCCAAATACCGGGGTGCAGGTACCACAACGCCCCTAAAAGCTGCTCCAGTGTCAGTAGTGGGGTTCAAGCTACTGGAATAGTGGGGTTCTGCTCCCGAAATAGTCCTAATAGTGGGGTCGTTACCGTAATGCTCCTAATAATGGGGTTCGGGGACCGTACCATCCCTAGTAGTTGCACAGCGCCGAATATTCAGGCTGTTCTAACTCCACGGTCCAGGTACCGTAATGCCCGCTAATAGTGGGGCCTAGGAATCATAACACCCCCAATAGTGGGATCCATAATGCTTCCAATAGCTGTTCTGGGGTTAATACTAGGTTTAGGAGTGGGGTTCAGGTACCACAATGCCCTTAATATTGGGGTTCGTTACCATCACACCCCTAATAGCTGCGCCAGGGCTAGTACCGGGGTCCAAGCTATGGAAACCATGGGGTCCAGGTACCGTAATACCCCTAAAAGGGGGGAGGGAGGGTACGGGTACCCAAATGCTCCTACTGTTGGGGACCCGGTACCACAATGCCCCTAATAGCTGCTTCAGCTTTAATATTAGGGTCCAAATTATCATAGTGGCAGGGTTTAAGTACCTTAACACCCCTAATGTTGGCGTCCAGGTGCCATAAGACCCCTTACAGCTGCTCCGGAGTTGATACCAGGGTCCAAGCTGCCGTCACAGCAGGGTCTAGCTCCCATAACGCTGCAAATACTGGGGCCCAGTTACTGTAGTACCGCTAATAGCCGATTATAATAGCTGCTAATAGCTTTAGTATCAGGCTTCAGCCTCACCCTCTGCTGGTGCCCAGCTCCCGTAATGCCCCTAATACGGCCTCCGATACCGTAACGCTCCTAATAGCCGCTCATGTTCGAACACCCGCGGGGCGGGGGGGTGACCCCACTTTCTGTCACCAGCAGAGGGTGCGGAGCTGGGGCAGCTGGCAGCGCTGGACCTGCAAGGCCTGTCTGTGCCCAGACGATGCAACTTCTGCCGGGACGAGCCAAAGTTTGGGGGTCAGAAGCACCAGAAGAGCCACTGGGGAAACCGAGGCACAAACAAGGCCATGGGGCTCCTCCTGCCCACCCCCAGTGCTGGCTGGGGACCCGTTTGGACCAGTCTGGGGGGTGGGGGTGTGTGTGTGTTGTTTGGCATCCCGGTGGTGCTCAGACGCCTGGGTCCCTGTTTTGGGTGGGGGATGCCTGGGTTCTCTCTATATTGTTTGGCTTCGGGGAATGCTCACCCAGACACCTCAGTCCCTTTCTGGGGAGGGAGGGGGGTCCCCTGGGTCCCCCTGGTGGTGGTGGGGTTGCTCCTGCCTCTTTCTCCCCCTCCCCTGTCAATCCACAACCCCATCCACCCCCAAAATCGGGGTGTCCCCGCCCTCCATCCCCGCTGAAGTCTCTCTCCCACCAAAGAGGTGGCGGCTGCCGGTGGGGGGTGCGGGGGGAACCCTGGAGCAGCCGTCCCCCCCCGGACCCCCCCGCAAGCTAATGGGACACTCTCAAAATAAGCCCCCAACCCCCACAGGACCCCTAACCCCTCCAACCCCCGGGGTCCCCCCCAAGTAGGGCCACCCCAATCTATAGGCCCTCCCCCCAGTCTGTGGGACATCCCCCCCTTCCAATCTACGGGTCCCCCCAAATTTGCCCCCTCCCCCCAATTTCGGGACCCCCAAATTTGTCCCTCGCCTCCCCATAGCAACACCCAAATCTACGGGAACCCCCCAACACTCCTCCCCCTTCTATGCCCTCCCCAAATTTGCCCCTGCCCCCCCCTTGCTCTGCTTGCTCCGCTGCTCCGCGCCGCCTCCGACCCTCCCCCACCTCTTCAGGGGACCCGGGCGTCCGGGTGCCCCAGCCCCGTGGAGTGGGGGGGTGGGGATTAAGGGGGGGCTTGGGAGACGCCCGGGTCCCCCCAGGACACCCACCCCTCCCCACCCCCAAAGCCTGTGTGTGCCTCAGTTTCCCCTTCCGTCTGTGTGTGTGTGTGGGGGGGTATCACTCCCCGGACGCCCGGCTCCCCCCCGGCCCGGCGGGCGCTGTCGCGAAAGGGCCAGAAAGCGCGGCGGGGGGGCGGGGCCGATGCGGTAGGGGCGTGGTTAAGGGCGTGGTTACCTGCCCGAGGGGCGTGGCCGCGGCGGGGAGCGCGCGGCGGCGGCGTTTGGGCGGGAACGGCCGTTACCGGTCGCGTGGCGGCCCCGGGCGGCGGCGGCGGCGGCGGCGGCTCCGCGTCCTCAGGCTCGTCTGTCCCCGGGTCCCCGCGGCCCCCCGGGTCCCCCAGCGTCCTCTCACACCCCCCATACCTCCCCTCAAGGTCCCCCTCATGCCCCCCCGGGTCCCCTCAGCCCCGCAGTGCTCTCTCAGCCCCCCAATGTCCCCTCAGCCCCCCGGGCACCCACAGCTCCCCAGTGTCCCCCCGGGTCCCCTCATCCTCCCGCTGTCCCCACAGCCCCCCCCCCCCCCAGTGTTTCCCCGGGCCCCCTCAGCCCACCCGGGTCCCCCTCAGCCCCTCAATGTGCACTTAGTCCCCCGCCAATGTCCCCTCAGCCCCCCTGGGCACCCACAGCTCCTCAGTGTCCCTCCAGGTCCCCCCCCAGTGCCCCCCAGCCCCCCAGTGTCCCTTCAGCCCCTCCATAGCCCCCCACCAATGTCCCCACAGCCCCCCCTGGGTCACCGCAGCCCCTCATAGCCCCCCCCCCAATGTCCACTTAAACTCACTCCGGGTCCCCAATGTCCCCTCAGCCCCCTTCCCCCCCCCCCCCCCCCCCTTTCAGCCCCTTAAATGTCACCTCAGTCCCCACTGGGTCCCCTCAGCTCCCCCACAGACCCCCCCCAAATGTCCTTTGAGCCCCACATTTCCACTTAGACCCTGCCAATAACCCCTCAGTACCCCCCATGTCCCCTCAACCCCTCCGTGTCCCCCTAAAATCCCTCTGGGTGCCCTCAGGCCCCCCAAATGTCCCCACAGCCCTCCCCAGTGTCCCCTCAGACCCATGGCAGGGATTAGGCCCCCCCTGCACACAGCAGAACCCCCAGGAAGTGTTGGGGGGCACCCCTATAGACACACACCCTCCCCCCCAGTAATTAACAGCTGCTTTTAATTGAGGGGGGAGAGGATTATGGGAGTTTGGTCAAGCTTGGTGGAGGGGACCAGGGTGTCCGGGGGGATAACCCCCACCCTGCCTTTGCTAACGGCTCTCGGGGGACCCAGGCGTCCGGGAGCACCGACTCAGGTGAGCAGGACAGGGGGGACCCAGGGGTCCAGGACCCCCAAGTCCCCATAGGGTGCCCCCCCCATAGGTGCCAGTCGCCCCCTCCCCACCCATTAGGGTACCCCCTCAAACCCCTATGGGTCCTAGCCCGCCCCCCCTTACCCCGTAGGGTGCCCCCACACCCCATAGGGTGCCAGCCCTGCACCCCATAGGGTGTCAGGTCCCCTATCCCACGTCTATAGGGTGCCACCCTCATCCCATAGGGTGCCACCACCCCTCTCCTCACATCCCCATAGGGTGCCCCCTGCCGTGGGTGCCAACCCACCCCCCGTAGGGTGCCCCGCCCACCCCAATGGGTGCCCCCCTCCCAGGGTGTCCCCACCCCATGGGTTCCCCCCGCAAGGTGCCCCCCTAGACCCCCCTCTCTCCCCCTCCCAGCCCTGCCATCCTGCTCCTGCTGTCCCTCAGCCCCTGGTGGCTGTGGGTGTCCCCCCTGCCCCTTTGCCCACCTGCTTGGCCTACGCTCTTCTCATGTTGACCTGCACCATCTACACCATCAAAGCCCGGGGGGTCCTCGAGGCCTTCAACGAGGTCAAACCCATCGGCTTCACCATGTACACCACCTGCATCGTCTGGTTGGCCTTCAGCCCCATCTTCTTCAGCACCACCCAGTTTGGCCAAGAGGGTGAGGACATCTTGGGGACCAACTCAGGAGATGGAGGAGGTGGGATTTTGGGGACACACAGGAGGTTGGGGAGACCCAGGAGGTCAGAGATGGCTGTCTATGGGGGAAACCAAAGGGTTTGGAGGGACCCAGGAGGCGAGAGAGGTGGGATCTGGGGGGGACCCAGGAGGTTTGGGGGGACAAAGGAAGTTGGGGACAGGCAAGAGATGGGTGTCTTGTGAGACACAGAGTTTGGGGGGACCCGGGAGATCGGGGAGGTAGGGTTTTGGGGGGGGAACCCAGGAGGTTGGGGGGATCCAAGAGGTTGGAGATTGGGGTCTATGGGGGGATCCAGGGCTTTGGAGGGAGCCAGGAGACTGGGGAGATGGGTGACTATGGGGGAATCCAAGAGTTTGGGGGGACCCTGGGGGTTGGGGAGAACCCAGGAGGTTTGGGAGCACCCAAGAGATCGGTGAGTTGGATTGTGGCCCGTCGTGCACCATCCCCCACCTCAGCCCCCTCCCCCACCCCACAAACCCTCGTGCAAGGCCTTGCGTAGATCCTCGTGTGAATCTTTGTGCGAGCCCTCGTGCACAAACCCTCGTGCACCACCTCCCACCCCCCTCTGAGCTCCCCCACCCCTCCAGCCCCCCTTGTGCCCTCTCCAGCTCTCCTTGTACCCCTCCCCAAAACAACAACTCCCCCCAGGAACCCTTGTGTGAATCCTCGTGGAAATCCTAGTGTGAATCCTCATTCAAGACTCCGCGCAAAACCTCCCACCCCCTCCCCGCCCTCCAGATCCCCCGTCAACCCCCTCCTCCATCCCCCCCCCAGCTCCCCAGCCCCCTACCACAAGCCCTCATGGAAATCCTCGTTCAAACTCTCGTGCAAAACCACCTCGTAGGACGCCCATCCCCTGCCCCTCAAATCCCCCCTCAAACCCCTCCCCAACCCCCCCAATATTCCCCACAAACCCTCGTGTGAATCCTTGTGCAAGGCCCCTCGTGTGCCACCCTCTTAAATCCCCCCTCAAACCCCTCTCCCACACCTCCAACCCCCAGCCCTGGATGAACCCTTGTGCGAGGCCTCACACGAGGCCTTGTGCGAATCCTCATGCAAATACTAATGCAAGTCCTGTCGTGCGCCTCCATCGCCCTCCCTCCCCACAACCTCCCAAATCTCTCTCCCCACCCCTAGATTTCCGTGTGTAGCCATGTGCTGTGTTGAGGTGTGTTGTGTGTAGAGGTGTGTTCCATGTTGAGGCATGTTTTTTGTTGAGGCATCTTGCGTGTTGAGGTGTGTTAATGCATGTTGCGTCTTTAGGCGTGTTAAAGCATTTTGTATGTGGAGGCGTGTTAAAGCATGTTCTGTGTTGAGGCATGTTGCAAGTTGAGGCGTGTTAAATCCTGTTGCACGTTCAGGCATGTTCAAGCATGTTGCGTGTTGGGGTGTGTTAAAACATGTGTCCTGTTGAGGCATGTTCCCTGTTGAGGCATGTTCTGTGTTGAGTCGTGGTGCGTGTTGAGGTGTGTAAAAGCATGTTGCCTGTTGAGATGTGTGAAAACATGTTGCATCTTGAGGCATGTCAAAGCATGTTCCATGTTGAGGCATGTTCCATGTTGAGGCATGTTGCGTGTTGAAGCGTGTTGCATTTTGAGGTGTGTTGTATGTTAAGGCACATTGCATTTTGAGGTGTGTTAAAGCATGTTGTATGTTGAGGAGTGTTCTGCATTGAGTCACATTGCGTGTTGTGTGTTAAGGCGTGTTCAAGCAAGTTGCGTGTTGAGGCACCTCAAAAAAGCCTCAACGAGCAACACTCCTCAACATGCAACGTACTTTAAGATGCCTCAACATACAAGATGCTTCAGCATGGAAGAAGCCTCAACAGGTGGCTTCCCTCCCTCCAGGTGTCCATCTGTCCTTCCAGATGACTCTCCATTCCTCCAGGTGTCCATGAGTCATGTCCATCCATCTATCTCTGCAAGTGTCCTTGTGTCACAGCACATGTCCATCTATCCCTTCAGGTGTCCATCCATCCCTCCAGGTGTACATCTATCCCACGAGACGTCTATCTGTCCAACGAGGTGTCTATCTCTCCCTCCAGGTGTATATGTGTCCCAGCAACTGTCCATGCATAAAACAAGTTGTCCATCTCTCCGTCCAAGTGTCCGTCAATCCATTCCTCCAGGTGTCCATGTCTCTCACGATGTGTCCATCTGTCCCTTCAGGTGTCCATCCATCACTTCAGGTGTCCATCCGTCCCACGAGATGTCCATCTGTCCAACGAGGTGTCCATTTGTCCCTCTAGGTGTCCATGTGTCCCACCAGTTCTCCATCTGTCACACCAACTGCCGTAATTCCCTCCACGTCTCCATCCATCCATCTCTCTAGGTATGCATGTGTGTTTCCATATGTCCATCTATCCATCTCTCCAGGTGTCCATCCATCCCACCAGGTGTCCCTCCATCAGTCGTGGTGTCCATCTGTCCGAACCGGTATCCATCTATCTGTACAACCAGGTGTCCATCTATCCCTCCAGGTGTCCATCCATCACTCCAGGTGTCAATCTGTCCCAAGCGGTTTCCATCTATTTGATACAACCAGGTGTCCATTTGTTCCACGAGATGTCCATCTGTCCAACGCGGTGTCCATCTGTCCTTCCAGGTGTCCATGTGTCCCAGGAGCAGTCCATCCATAAAACCAGGCATCCATCTGTTCCTTCACATGACCATCATGTCCAACTCTCCAATGAGGTGTCCATCTGTCCCTCCAGGTGTCCATTTCTCCAACAAGGTATCCATTTATCACTCCAGGAAACCATATGACCCTCCAGTTGTCCATTCCTCAAACCATGTGTCTGTCTGTCCCTCCACGTGTCAATCCTTCCATCTCCCCACGTGTCCATGTTTCTCATCACGTGGCCATCTATGCCTCCAGGTGTCCCTCCGTCCCACCAGGTATCCATCCATCACTCCAGGTGTCCATCTATCCCAATCGGTGTCCTTCGATCTGTACAACAAGATGTTCATTCCGTGATTCCATGATTCATCTGTCCTAGGTGTTGTCCATCTGTCCAACAAGGTGTCCTTTTGTTCCCCCAGTGGTCCATGTGTCCTTCCAGTTGTCCATCTTTCAAAGCAGTTCTCTGTCTGTCCCTCCACATGTCCATCCATCTATCTCTGCAAGTTTCCTTGTGTCACAGCATGTGTCCATCCATCCCTCCAGGTGTCCATCCATCACTGCAGGTGTCCATTCATTACTGCAGGTGTCCATTTGTCCCAGTAGACATCCATCTGTCCAACGAGGTATCTATCTGACCCAGCAGCTTTGCATGTGTTTCTCCACTTGTCTGTTCCTCAAACCAGAGGTCCCTCTCACCCTCCAGGTGTCCATCTATCCCTTCAGGTGTCCAACGCGGTGTCCATCTGTCCTTCCAGGTGTCCACGTGTCCCAGTAGCTGTCCATCCGTAAAACCAGGCATCCATCTGTTCCTCCACGTGACCATCGTGTCCAAGTGTCCAACGCGGTGTCCATCCATCCATCCCTCCAGGTATTCATTAATTACTGCAGGTGTCTGTTTGTCCCACAAGATGTCCGTCTGTCCAACATGGTGGCTGTCTCTCCCTCCAGGTGTCCATGCAGCCCAGCAATTGTCCGTCCTTTAAACCAGGTGTCCATCTGTCCCTCGCGGGTGTCGATCCAGCCATCTCTCCAGGTGTCTATGGCTCTCACCAGGTGTCCATGTATCCCTCCAGGTGTCCATCGATCATTCCCGGTGTCCATCTGTCCTAACCGGTGTCCCTCTCTGGGTACAACCAGGTGTCCATCTCTCCCTCCAGGTGTCCATGCGTCCCAGCAATTGTCCATCCTTAAAACCAGGTGTCCGTCTGTCCCTCCATGTGTCCGTCCATCCATCTCTCCAGGTGGCCATGTCTCTCACGATGTGTCCATCTCTTCCTCCAGGTGTCCCTCTGTCCCACGAGATATCCATCTGTCCATTGAGGTTTCCGGTTGTCCCTCCAGGTTTCCATGTGTCTCTCCAGTTGTCCATCCTTAAAACCAGGTGTCTGTCTGGCCCTCCACATACCCATCCATCTCTCCGGGTGTCCATCCATTTCTCCAGGAGTCCATGTCTATCACCACATGTCCACCTATCCCTCCAGGTGTCCATCCATCCCTTCAGGTGTCCATCCATCCCTTCAGGTGTCCATCCATCCCTCCAGGTGTCCATCCATCATCCTTGGTGTCCTTCTCTCCCTACTGGTGTCCATCTATTTGATAAAACCAGGTGTCCATGTGTCCCTCCAGATGTCCATCTGTCCCTCCAGGTGTCGATCCATCCATCTCTCCAGGCGTCTATGGCTCTCACCACATGTCCGTCTCTCCCTCCACATCTCCATCCATCCCACCAGGTGTCCATCCATCATTCCAGGTATCCATCTGTCCCACGAGATGTCCATCTGTCCCACGGGATGTCCATCTGTCCAAACGAGGTGTCCGTTTGTTCCTCCAGCTGTCCATATTTCCCTCCAGATCTCTGTCCTTTAAACAGGTGTTCGTCTGTCCCTCCACGTGTCCATCCATCCATCCATCCATCCATCCATCCATCCATCCATCCAACTCTCCAGGTGTCCATGTGTCTCGCCACATTTCCATCTATCCCTCCAGGAGTCCGTCTGTCCCACCAGGTGTCCGTCCCTCACTCCATGTGTCCCTCTGTCCCAACCGATATGCTTCGATCTTTACAACCAGATGTCCATCTGTCCAACGAGTTTTCCATCTTTCCCTCTATGTTTCCGTGTGTCCCACCAGTTTTCCATCCGTCAAACCAGGTGTCCGTAAGTCCGTCCGTCCATCTCTCCAGGTGTCGATGCGTGTCACCACATATCCATCTCAGCCTCCAGATGTCCATCTGTCCTAGCTGGTTTCCACCTTTCTCTAGAGCCAGGTGTCCCTCTGTCCCACCAGATGTGTCCAACAAGGTGTCCATCTGTCCCTCCAGGTGTCCATCCATCACTGCTGGTGTCGATCTGTCCCAAGCGGTTTCCATCTATTTGATACAACCAGGTGTCCGTTTGTCCCACGAGATGTCCATCTCTCCAACACGGTGTCCATCTCTCCCTCCAGGTGTCCATGCGTCCCAGCAATTGTCCAACCTTCAAACCAGGTGTCCGTCTGTCCCTCCATGTGTCCGTCCATCCATCTCTCCAGGTGGCCGTGTCTCTCACGATGTGTCCATCTCTTCCTCCAGGTGTCCCTCTGTCCCACGAGATATCCATCTGTCCATTGAGGTTTCCAGTTGTCCCTCCAGGTTTCCATGTGTCTCTCCAGTTGTCCATCCTTAAAACCAGGTGTCTGTCTGGCCCTCCACATACCCATCCGTCTCTCCAGGTGTCCATCCATCTCTCCAGGAGTCCATGTCTATCACCACGTGTCCACCTATCCCTCCAGGTGTCCATCCATCCCTTCAGGTGTCCATCCATCCCTCCAGGTGTCCATCCATCATCCTTGGTGTCCTTCTCTCCCTACTGGTGTCCATCTATTTGATAAAACCAGGTGTCCATGTGTCCCTCCAGATGTCCATCTGTCCCTCCAGGTGTCGATCCATCCATCTCTCCAGGCGTCTATGGCTCTCACCACATGTCCGTTTCTCCCTCCACATCTCCATCCATCCCACCAGGTGTCCATCCATCATTCCAGGTATCCATCTGGCCCAGCTGGTGTCCATCTGTCCCACGAGATGTCCATCTGTCCAAACGAGGTGTCCGTTTGTTCCTCCAGCTGTCCATATTTCTCTCCAGATCTCTATCCGTTAAACAGGTGTTCGTCTGTCCCTCCACGTGTCCATCCATCCATCCACCCAACTCTCCAGGTGTCCATGTGTCTCGCCATGTTTCCATCTATCCCTCCAGGAGTCCCTCTGTCCCACCAGGTGTCCGTCCCTCACTCCATGTGTCCCTCTGTCCCAACCGATATGCTTCGATCTTTACAACCAGATGTCCATCTGTCCAAGGAGTTTTCCATCTTTCCCTCTAGGTTTCCATGTGTCCCACCAGTTTTCCATCCGTCAAACCAGGTGTCCGTAAGTCCCTCCGTCCATCTCTCCAGGTGTCGATGCGTGTCACCACGTATCCATCTCAGCCTCCAGATGTCCATCTGTCCTAGCTGGTTTCCACCTTTCTCTAGAGCCAGGTGTCCATCTGTCCCACCAGATGTGTCCAACAAGGTGTCCCTCTGTCCCTCCAGGTGTCCATCCATCACTGCTGGTGTTGATCTGTCCCAAGCGGTTTCCATCTATTTGATACAACCAGGTGTCCGTTTGTCCCACGAGATGTCCATCTGTCTAAGGCGGTGTCCATCTGTCCTTGCAGCTCGTCTATCCATCACTCCAGGTGTCCCTTTTTCCAACGAGGTGTCCATTTGTCACTCCAGATGTCCATGTGTCCCTCCAGTTGTCCATCCGTCAAAACAGGTGTCCGTCTGTTCTCTCCACGTGTCCATCCATCCATCCATCCCTCCAGGTGTCCATCCATCACTCCAGGTGTCCATTCATTACTGCAGGTGTCCATTTGTCTCACGAGACGTCCATCTGTCCAATGAGGTATCTATCTGACCCAGCAGGTTTCCATGTGTTTCTCCACTTGTCCATCCTTCAAAGCAGGGGTCCCTCTCACCCTCCAGGTGTCCATCTGTCCCTCCACCTGTCCATCCATCCATCACTGCTGGTGTCGATCTGTCCCAAGCGGTTTCCATCTATTTGATACAACCAGGTGTCCGTTTGTCCCACGAGATGTCCATCTCTCCAACACGGTGTCCATCTCTCCCTCCAGGTGTCCATGCGTCCCAGCAATTGTCCAACCTTCAAACCAGGTGTCCGTCTGTCCCTCCATGTGTCCGTCCATCCATCTCTCCAGGTGGCCATGTCTCTCACGATGTGTCCATCTCTTCCTCCAGGTGTCCCTCTGTCCCACGAGATATCCATCTGTCCACTGAGGTTTCCAGTTGTCCCTCCAGGTTTCCATGTGTCTCTCCAGTTGTCCATCCTTAAAACCAGGTGTCTGTCTGGCCCTCCACATACCCATCCGTCTCTCCAGGTGTCCATCCATCTCTCCAGGAGTCCATGTCTATCACCACGTGTCCACCTATCCCTCCAGGTGTCCATCCATCCCTTCAGGTGTCCATCCATCCCTCCAGGTGTCCATCCATCATCCTTGGTGTCCTTCTCTCCCTACTGGTGTCCATCTATTTGATAAAACCAGGTGTCCATGTGTCCCTCCAGATGTCCATCTGTCCCTCCAGGTGTCGATCCATCCATCTCTCCAGGCGTCTATGGCTCTCACCACATGTCCGTCTCTCCCTCCACATCTCCATCCATCCCACCAGGTGTCCATCCATCATTCCAGGTATCCATCTGGCCCAGCTGGTGTCCATCTGTCCCACGAGATGTCCATCTGTCCAAACGAGGTGTCCGTTTGTTCCTCCAGCTGTCCATATTTCTCTCCAGATCTCTATCCGTTAAACAGGTGTTCGTCTGTCCCTCCACGTGTCCATCCATCCATCCACCCAACTCTCCAGGTGTCCATGTGTCTCGCCATGTTTCCATCTATCCCTCCAGGAGTCCCTCTGTCCCACCAGGTGTCCGTCCCTCACTCCATGTGTCCCTCTGTCCCAACCGATATCCTTCGATCTTTACAACCAGATGTCCATCTGTCCAACGAGTTTTCCATCTTTCCCTCTAGGTTTCCATGTGTCCCACCAGTTTTCCATCCGTCAAACCAGGTGTCCGTAAGTCCGTCCGTCCATCTCTCCAGGTGTCGATGCGTGTCACCACGTATCCATCTCAGCCTCCAGATGTCCATCTGTCCTAGCTGGTTTCCACCTTTCTCTAGAGCCAGGTGTCCCTCTGTCCCACCAGATGTGTCCAACAAGGTGTCCCTCTGTCCCTCCAGGTGTCCATCCATCACTGCTGGTGTCGATCTGTCCCAAGCGGTTTCCATCTATTTGATACAACCAGGTGTCCGTTTGTCCCACGAGATGTCCATCTCTCCAACACGGTGTCCATCTCTCCCTCCAGGTGTCCATGCGTCCCAGCAATTGTCCAACCTTCAAACCAGGTGTCCGTCTGTCCCTCCATGTGTCCGTCCATCCATCTCTCCAGGTGGCCATGTCTCTCACGATGTGTCCATCTCTTCCTCCAGGTGTCCCTCTGTCCCACGAGATATCCATCTGTCCATTGAGGTTTCCAGTTGTCCCTCCAGGTTTCCATGTGTCTCTCCAGTTGTCCATCCTTAAAACCAGGTGTCTGTCTGGCCCTCCACATACCCATCCGTCTCTCCAGGTGTCCATCCATCTCTCCAGGAGTCCATGTCTATCACCACGTGTCCACCTATCCCTCCAGGTGTCCATCCATCCCTTCAGGTGTCCATCCATCCCTCCAGGTGTCCATCCATCATCCTTGGTGTCCTTCTCTCCCTACTGGTGTCCATCTATTTGATAAAACCAGGTGTCCATGTGTCCCTCCAGATGTCCATCTGTCCCTCCAGGTGTCGATCCATCCATCTCTCCAGGCGTCTATGGCTCTCACCACATGTCCGTCTCTCCCTCCACATCTCCATCCATCCCACCAGGTGTCCATCCATCATTCCAGGTATCCATCTGGCCCAGCTGGTGTCCATCTGTCCCACGAGATGTCCATCTGTCCAAACGAGGTGTCCGTTTGTTCCTCCAGCTGTCCATATTTCTCTCCAGATCTCTATCCGTTAAACAGGTGTTCGTCTGTCCCTCCACGTGTCCATCCATCCATCCACCCAACTCTCCAGGTGTCCATGTGTCTCGCCATGTTTCCATCTATCCCTCCAGGAGTCCCTCTGTCCCACCAGGTGTCCGTCCCTCACTCCATGTGTCCCTCTGTCCCAACCGATATCCTTCGATCTTTACAACCAGATGTCCATCTGTCCAACGAGTTTTCCATCTTTCCCTCTAGGTTTCCATGTGTCCCACCAGTTTTCCATCCGTCAAACCAGGTGTCCGTAAGTCCGTCCGTCCATCTCTCCAGGTGTCGATGCGTGTCACCACGTATCCATCTCAGCCTCCAGATGTCCATCTGTCCTAGCTGGTTTCCACCTTTCTCTAGAGCCAGGTGTCCATCTGTCCCACCAGATGTGTCCAACAAGGTGTCCCTCTGTCCCTCCAGGTGTCCATCCATCACTGCTGGTGTCGATCTGTCCCAAGCGGTTTCCATCTATTTGATACAACCAGGTGTCCGTTTGTCCCACGAGATGTCCATCTGTCTAAGGCGGTGTCCATCTGTCCTTGCAGCTCGTCTATCCATCACTCCAGGTGTCCCTTTTTCCAACGAGGTGTCCATTTGTCACTCCAGATGTCCATGTGTCCCTCCAGTTGTCCATCCGTCAAAACAGGTGTCCGTCTGTTCTCTCCACGTGTCCATCCATCCATCCATCCCTCCAGGTGTCCATCCATCACTCCAGGTGTCCATTCATTACTGCAGGTGTCCATTTGTCTCACGAGACGTCCATCTGTCCAACGAGGTATCTATCTGACCCAGCAGGTTTCCATGTGTTTCTCCACTTGTCCATCCTTCAAAGCAGGGGTCCCTCTCACCCTCCAGGTGTCCATCTGTCCCTCCACCTGTCCATCCATCCATCACTGCTGGTGTCGATCTGTCCCAAGCGGTTTCCATCTATTTGATACAACCAGGTGTCCGTTTGTCCCACGAGATGTCCATCTCTCCAACACGGTGTCCATCTCTCCCTCCAGGTGTCCATGCGTCCCAGCAATTGTCCAACCTTCAAACCAGGTGTCCGTCTGTCCCTCCATGTGTCCGTCCATCCATCTCTCCAGGTGGCCATGTCTCTCACGATGTGTCCATCTCTTCCTCCAGGTGTCCCTCTGTCCCACGAGATATCCATCTGTCCACTGAGGTTTCCAGTTGTCCCTCCAGGTTTCCATGTGTCTCTCCAGTTGTCCATCCTTAAAACCAGGTGTCTGTCTGGCCCTCCACATACCCATCCGTCTCTCCAGGTGTCCATCCATCTCTCCAGGAGTCCATGTCTATCACCACGTGTCCACCTATCCCTCCAGGTGTCCATCCATCCCTTCAGGTGTCCATCCATCCCTCCAGGTGTCCATCCATCATCCTTGGTGTCCTTCTCTCCCTACTGGTGTCCATCTATTTGATAAAACCAGGTGTCCATGTGTCCCTCCAGATGTCCATCTGTCCCTCCAGGTGTCGATCCATCCATCTCTCCAGGCGTCTATGGCTCTCACCACATGTCCGTCTCTCCCTCCACATCTCCATCCATCCCACCAGGTGTCCATCCATCATTCCAGGTATCCATCTGGCCCAGCTGGTGTCCATCTGTCCCACGAGATGTCCATCTGTCCAAACGAGGTGTCCGTTTGTTCCTCCAGCTGTCCATATTTCTCTCCAGATCTCTATCCGTTAAACAGGTGTTCGTCTGTCCCTCCACGTGTCCATCCATCCATCCACCCAACTCTCCAGGTGTCCATGTGTCTCGCCATGTTTCCATCTATCCCTCCAGGAGTCCCTCTGTCCCACCAGGTGTCCGTCCCTCACTCCATGTGTCCCTCTGTCCCAACCGATATCCTTCGATCTTTACAACCAGATGTCCATCTGTCCAACGAGTTTTCCATCTTTCCCTCTAGGTTTCCATGTGTCCCACCAGTTTTCCATCCGTCAAACCAGGTGTCCGTAAGTCCGTCCGTCCATCTCTCCAGGTGTCGATGCGTGTCACCACGTATCCATCTCAGCCTCCAGATGTCCATCTGTCCTAGCTGGTTTCCACCTTTCTCTAGAGCCAGGTGTCCATCTGTCCCACCAGATGTGTCCAACAAGGTGTCCCTCTGTCCCTCCAGGTGTCCATCCATCACTGCTGGTGTCGATCTGTCCCAAGCGGTTTCCATCTATTTGATACAACCAGGTGTCCGTTTGTCCCACGAGATGTCCATCTCTCCAACACGGTGTCCATCTCTCCCTCCAGGTGTCCATGCGTCCCAGCAATTGTCCAACCTTCAAACCAGGTGTCCGTCTGTCCCTCCATGTGTCCGTCCATCCATCTCTCCAGGTGGCCATGTCTCTCACGATGTGTCCATCTCTTCCTCCCGGTGTCCCTCTGTCCCACGAGATATCCATCTGTCCATTGAGGTTTCCAGTTGTCCCTCCAGGTTTCCATGTGTCTCTCCAGTTGTCCATCCTTAAAACCAGGTGTCTGTCTGGCCCTCCACATACCCATCCGTCTCTCCAGGTGTCCATCCATCTCTCCAGGAGTCCATGTCTATCACCACGTGTCCACCTATCCCTCCAGGTGTCCATCCATCCCTTCAGGTGTCCATCCATCCCTCCAGGTGTCCATCCATCATCCTTGGTGTCCTTCTCTCCCTACTGGTGTCCATCTATTTGATAAAACCAGGTGTCCATGTGTCCCTCCAGATGTCCATCTGTCCCTCCAGGTGTCGATCCATCCATCTCTCCAGGCGTCTATGGCTCTCACCACATGTCCGTCTCTCCCTCCACATCTCCATCCATCCCACCAGGTGTCCATCCATCATTCCAGGTATCCATCTGGCCCAGCTGGTGTCCATCTGTCCCACGAGATGTCCATCTGTCCAAACGAGGTGTCCGTTTGTTCCTCCAGCTGTCCATATTTCTCTCCAGATCTCTATCCGTTAAACAGGTGTTCGTCTGTCCCTCCACGTGTCCATCCATCCATCCACCCAACTCTCCAGGTGTCCATGTGTCTCGCCATGTTTCCATCTATCCCTCCAGGAGTCCCTCTGTCCCACCAGGTGTCCGTCCCTCACTCCATGTGTCCCTCTGTCCCAACCGATATCCTTCGATCTTTACAACCAGATGTCCATCTGTCCAACGAGTTTTCCATCTTTCCCTCTAGGTTTCCATGTGTCCCACCAGTTTTCCATCCGTCAAACCAGGTGTCCGTAAGTCCCTCCGTCCATCTCTCCAGGTGTCGATGCGTGTCACCACGTATCCATCTCAGCCTCCAGATGTCCATCTGTCCTAGCTGGTTTCCACCTTTCTCTAGAGCCAGGTGTCCATCTGTCCCACCAGATGTGTCCAACAAGGTGTCCCTCTGTCCCTCCAGGTGTCCATCCATCACTGCTGGTGTCGATCTGTCCCAAGCGGTTTCCATCTATTTGATACAACCAGGTGTCCGTTTGTCCCACGAGATGTCCATCTGTCTAAGGCGGTGTCCATCTGTCCTTGCAGCTCGTCTATCCATCACTCCAGGTGTCCCTTTTTCCAACGAGGTGTCCATTTGTCACTCCAGATGTCCATGTGTCCCTCCAGTTGTCCATCCGTCAAAACAGGTGTCCGTCTGTTCTCTCCACGTGTCCATCCATCCATCCATCCATCCATCCCTCCAGGTGTCCATCCATCACTCCAGGTGTCCATTCATTACTGCAGGTGTCCATTTGTCTCACGAGACGTCCATCTGTCCAACGAGGTATCTATCTGACCCAGCAGGTTTCCATGTGTTTCTCCACTTGTCCATCCTTCAAAGCAGGGGTCCCTCTCACCCTCCAGGTGTCCATCTGTCCCTCCACCTGTCCATCCATCCATCACTGCTGGTGTCGATCTGTCCCAAGCGGTTTCCATCTATTTGATACAACCAGGTGTCCGTTTGTCCCACGAGATGTCCATCTCTCCAACACGGTGTCCATCTCTCCCTCCAGGTGTCCATGCGTCCCAGCAATTGTCCAACCTTCAAACCAGGTGTCCGTCTGTCCCTCCATGTGTCCGTCCATCCATCTCTCCAGGTGGCCATGTCTCTCACGATGTGTCCATCTCTTCCTCCAGGTGTCCCTCTGTCCCACGAGATATCCATCTGTCCACTGAGGTTTCCAGTTGTCCCTCCAGGTTTCCATGTGTCTCTCCAGTTGTCCATCCTTAAAACCAGGTGTCTGTCTGGCCCTCCACATACCCATCCGTCTCTCCAGGTGTCCATCCATCTCTCCAGGAGTCCATGTCTATCACCACGTGTCCACCTATCCCTCCAGGTGTCCATCCATCCCTTCAGGTGTCCATCCATCCCTCCAGGTGTCCATCCATCATCCTTGGTGTCCTTCTCTCCCTACTGGTGTCCATCTATTTGATAAAACCAGGTGTCCATGTGTCCCTCCAGATGTCCATCTGTCCCTCCAGGTGTCGATCCATCCATCTCTCCAGGCGTCTATGGCTCTCACCACATGTCCGTCTCTCCCTCCACATCTCCATCCATCCCACCAGGTGTCCATCCATCATTCCAGGTATCCATCTGGCCCAGCTGGTGTCCATCTGTCCCACGAGATGTCCATCTGTCCAAACGAGGTGTCCGTTTGTTCCTCCAGCTGTCCATATTTCTCTCCAGATCTCTATCCGTTAAACAGGTGTTCGTCTGTCCCTCCACGTGTCCATCCATCCATCCACCCAACTCTCCAGGTGTCCATGTGTCTCGCCATGTTTCCATCTATCCCTCCAGGAGTCCCTCTGTCCCACCAGGTGTCCGTCCCTCACTCCATGTGTCCCTCTGTCCCAACCGATATGCTTCGATCTTTACAACCAGATGTCCATCTGTCCAACGAGTTTTCCATCTTTCCCTCTAGGTTTCCATGTGTCCCACCAGTTTTCCATCCGTCAAACCAGGTGTCCGTAAGTCCGTCCGTCCATCTCTCCAGGTGTCGATGCGTGTCACCACGTATCCATCTCAGCCTCCAGATGTCCATCTGTCCTAGCTGGTTTCCACCTTTCTCTAGAGCCAGGTGTCCCTCTGTCCCACCAGATGTGTCCAACAAGGTGTCCCTCTGTCCCTCCAGGTGTCCATCCATCACTGCTGGTGTCGATCTGTCCCAAGCGGTTTCCATCTATTTGATACAACCAGGTGTCCGTTTGTCCCACGAGATGTCCATCTCTCCAACACGGTGTCCATCTCTCCCTCCAGGTGTCCATGCGTCCCAGCAATTGTCCAACCTTCAAACCAGGTGTCCGTCTGTCCCTCCATGTGTCCGTCCATCCATCTCTCCAGGTGGCCATGTCTCTCACGATGTGTCCATCTCTTCCTCCAGGTGTCCCTCTGTCCCACGAGATATCCATCTGTCCATTGAGGTTTCCAGTTGTCCCTCCAGGTTTCCATGTGTCTCTCCAGTTGTCCATCCTTAAAACCAGGTGTCTGTCTGGCCCTCCACATACCCATCCGTCTCTCCAGGTGTCCATCCATCTCTCCAGGAGTCCATGTCTATCACCACGTGTCCACCTATCCCTCCAGGTGTCCATCCATCCCTCCAGGTGTCCATCCATCATCCTTGGTGTCCTTCTCTCCCTACTGGTGTCCATCTATTTGATAAAACCAGGTGTCCATGTGTCCCTCCAGATGTCCATCTGTCCCTCCAGGTGTCGATCCATCCATCTCTCCAGGCGTCTATGGCTCTCACCACATGTCCGTCTCTCCCTCCACATCTCCATCCATCCCACCAGGTGTCCATCCATCATTCCAGGTATCCATCTGGCCCAGCTGGTGTCCATCTGTCCCACGAGATGTCCATCTGTCCAAACGAGGTGTCCGTTTGTTCCTCCAGCTGTCCATATTTCTCTCCAGATCTCTATCCGTTAAACAGGTGTTCGTCTGTCCCTCCACGTGTCCATCCATCCATCCACCCAACTCTCCAGGTGTCCATGTGTCTCGCCATGTTTCCATCTATCCCTCCAGGAGTCCCTCTGTCCCACCAGGTGTCCGTCCCTCACTCCATGTGTCCCTCTGTCCCAACCGATATCCTTCGATCTTTACAACCAGATGTCCATCTGTCCAACGAGTTTTCCATCTTTCCCTCTAGGTTTCCATGTGTCCCACCAGTTTTCCATCCGTCAAACCAGGTGTCCGTAAGTCCCTCCGTCCATCTCTCCAGGTGTCGATGCGTGTCACCACGTATCCATCTCAGCCTCCAGATGTCCATCTGTCCTAGCTGGTTTCCACCTTTCTCTAGAGCCAGGTGTCCATCTGTCCCACCAGATGTGTCCAACAAGGTGTCCATCTGTCCCTCCAGGTGTCCATCCATCACTGCTGGTGTTGATCTGTCCCAAGCGGTTTCCATCTATTTGATACAACCAGGTGTCCGTTTGTCCCACGAGATGTCCATCTGTCCAAGGCGGTGTCCATCTGTCCTTCCAGCTCGTCTATCCATCACTCCAGGTGTCCCTTTTTCCAACGAGGTGTCCATTTGTCACTCCAGATGTCCATGTGTCCCTCCAGTTGTCCATCCGTCAAAACAGGTGTCCGTCTGTTCTCTCCACGTGTCCATCCATCCATCCATCCCTCCAGGTGTCCATCCATCACTCCAGGTGTCCATTCATTACTGCAGGTGTCCATTTGTCTCACGAGACGTCCATCTGTCCAACGAGGTATCTATCTGACCCAGCAGGTTTCCATGTGTTTCTCCACTTGTCCATCCTTCAAAGCAGGGGTCCCTCTCACCCTCCAGGTGTCCATCTGTCCCTCCACCTGTCCATCCATCCATCACTGCTGGTGTCGATCTGTCCCAAGCGGTTTCCATCTATTTGATACAACCAGGTGTCCGTTTGTCCCACGAGATGTCCATCTCTCCAACACGGTGTCCATCTCTCCCTCCAGGTGTCCATGCGTCCCAGCAATTGTCCAACCTTCAAACCAGGTGTCCGTCTGTCCCTCCATGTGTCCGTCCATCCATCTCTCCAGGTGGCCATGTCTCTCACGATGTGTCCATCTCTTCCTCCCGGTGTCCCTCTGTCCCACGAGATATCCATCTGTCCATTGAGGTTTCCAGTTGTCCCTCCAGGTTTCCATGTGTCTCTCCAGTTGTCCATCCTTAAAACCAGGTGTCTGTCTGGCCCTCCACATACCCATCCGTCTCTCCAGGTGTCCATCCATCTCTCCAGGAGTCCATGTCTATCACCACGTGTCCACCTATCCCTCCAGGTGTCCATCCATCCCTTCAGGTGTCCATCCATCCCTCCAGGTGTCCATCCATCATCCTTGGTGTCCTTCTCTCCCTACTGGTGTCCATCTATTTGATAAAACCAGGTGTCCATGTGTCCCTCCAGATGTCCATCTGTCCCTCCAGGTGTCGATCCATCCATCTCTCCAGGCGTCTATGGCTCTCACCACATGTCCGTCTCTCCCTCCACATCTCCATCCATCCCACCAGGTGTCCATCCATCATTCCAGGTATCCATCTGGCCCAGCTGGTGTCCATCTGTCCCACGAGATGTCCATCTGTCCAAACGAGGTGTCCGTTTGTTCCTCCAGCTGTCCATATTTCTCTCCAGATCTCTATCCGTTAAACAGGTGTTCGTCTGTCCCTCCACGTGTCCATCCATCCATCCACCCAACTCTCCAGGTGTCCATGTGTCTCGCCATGTTTCCATCTATCCCTCCAGGAGTCCCTCTGTCCCACCAGGTGTCCGTCCCTCACTCCATGTGTCCCTCTGTCCCAACCGATATCCTTCGATCTTTACAACCAGATGTCCATCTGTCCAACGAGTTTTCCATCTTTCCCTCTAGGTTTCCATGTGTCCCACCAGTTTTCCATCCGTCAAACCAGGTGTCCGTAAGTCCCTCCGTCCATCTCTCCAGGTGTCGATGCGTGTCACCACGTATCCATCTCAGCCTCCAGATGTCCATCTGTCCTAGCTGGTTTCCACCTTTCTCTAGAGCCAGGTGTCCATCTGTCCCACCAGATGTGTCCAACAAGGTGTCCCTCTGTCCCTCCAGGTGTCCATCCATCACTGCTGGTGTCGATCTGTCCCAAGCGGTTTCCATCTATTTGATACAACCAGGTGTCCGTTTGTCCCACGAGATGTCCATCTGTCTAAGGCGGTGTCCATCTGTCCTTGCAGCTCGTCTATCCATCACTCCAGGTGTCCCTTTTTCCAACGAGGTGTCCATTTGTCACTCCAGATGTCCATGTGTCCCTCCAGTTGTCCATCCGTCAAAACAGGTGTCCGTCTGTTCTCTCCACGTGTCCATCCATCCATCCATCCATCCATCCCTCCAGGTGTCCATCCATCACTCCAGGTGTCCATTCATTACTGCAGGTGTCCATTTGTCTCACGAGACGTCCATCTGTCCAACGAGGTATCTATCTGACCCAGCAGGTTTCCATGTGTTTCTCCACTTGTCCATCCTTCAAAGCAGGGGTCCCTCTCACCCTCCAGGTGTCCATCTGTCCCTCCACCTGTCCATCCATCCATCACTGCTGGTGTCGATCTGTCCCAAGCGGTTTCCATCTATTTGATACAACCAGGTGTCCGTTTGTCCCACGAGATGTCCATCTCTCCAACACGGTGTCCATCTCTCCCTCCAGGTGTCCATGCGTCCCAGCAATTGTCCAACCTTCAAACCAGGTGTCCGTCTGTCCCTCCATGTGTCCGTCCATCCATCTCTCCAGGTGGCCATGTCTCTCACGATGTGTCCATCTCTTCCTCCAGGTGTCCCTCTGTCCCACGAGATATCCATCTGTCCACTGAGGTTTCCAGTTGTCCCTCCAGGTTTCCATGTGTCTCTCCAGTTGTCCATCCTTAAAACCAGGTGTCTGTCTGGCCCTCCACATACCCATCCGTCTCTCCAGGTGTCCATCCATCTCTCCAGGAGTCCATGTCTATCACCACGTGTCCACCTATCCCTCCAGGTGTCCATCCATCCCTTCAGGTGTCCATCCATCCCTCCAGGTGTCCATCCATCATCCTTGGTGTCCTTCTCTCCCTACTGGTGTCCATCTATTTGATAAAACCAGGTGTCCATGTGTCCCTCCAGATGTCCATCTGTCCCTCCAGGTGTCGATCCATCCATCTCTCCAGGCGTCTATGGCTCTCACCACATGTCCGTCTCTCCCTCCACATCTCCATCCATCCCACCAGGTGTCCATCCATCATTCCAGGTATCCATCTGGCCCAGCTGGTGTCCATCTGTCCCACGAGATGTCCATCTGTCCAAACGAGGTGTCCGTTTGTTCCTCCAGCTGTCCATATTTCTCTCCAGATCTCTATCCGTTAAACAGGTGTTCGTCTGTCCCTCCACGTGTCCATCCATCCATCCACCCAACTCTCCAGGTGTCCATGTGTCTCGCCATGTTTCCATCTATCCCTCCAGGAGTCCCTCTGTCCCACCAGGTGTCCGTCCCTCACTCCATGTGTCCCTCTGTCCCAACCGATATGCTTCGATCTTTACAACCAGATGTCCATCTGTCCAACGAGTTTTCCATCTTTCCCTCTAGGTTTCCATGTGTCCCACCAGTTTTCCATCCGTCAAACCAGGTGTCCGTAAGTCCGTCCGTCCATCTCTCCAGGTGTCGATGCGTGTCACCACGTATCCATCTCAGCCTCCAGATGTCCATCTGTCCTAGCTGGTTTCCACCTTTCTCTAGAGCCAGGTGTCCATCTGTCCCACCAGATGTGTCCAACAAGGTGTCCCTCTGTCCCTCCAGGTGTCCATCCATCACTGCTGGTGTCGATCTGTCCCAAGCGGTTTCCATCTATTTGATACAACCAGGTGTCCGTTTGTCCCACGAGATGTCCATCTGTCTAAGGCGGTGTCCATCTGTCCTTGCAGCTCGTCTATCCATCACTCCAGGTGTCCCTTTTTCCAACGAGGTGTCCATTTGTCACTCCAGATGTCCATGTGTCCCTCCAGTTGTCCATCCGTCAAAACAGGTGTCCGTCTGTTCTCTCCACGTGTCCATCCATCCATCCATCCCTCCAGGTGTCCATCCATCCCTCCAGGTGTCCATTCATTACTGCAGGTGTCCATTTGTCTCACGAGACGTCCATCTGTCCAATGAGGTATCTATCTGACCCAGCAGGTTTCCATGTGTTTCTCCACTTGTCCATCCTTCAAAGCAGGGGTCCCTCTCACCCTCCAGGTGTCCATCTGTCCCTCCACCTGTCCATCCATCCATCACTGCTGGTGTCGATCTGTCCCAAGCGGTTTCCATCTATTTGATACAACCAGGTGTCCGTTTGTCCCACGAGATGTCCATCTCTCCAACACGGTGTCCATCTCTCCCTCCAGGTGTCCATGCGTCCCAGCAATTGTCCAACCTTCAAACCAGGTGTCCGTCTGTCCCTCCATGTGTCCGTCCATCCATCTCTCCAGGTGGCCATGTCTCTCACGATGTGTCCATCTCTTCCTCCAGGTGTCCCTCTGTCCCACGAGATATCCATCTGTCCATTGAGGTTTCCAGTTGTCCCTCCAGGTTTCCATGTGTCTCTCCAGTTGTCCATCCTTAAAACCAGGTGTCTGTCTGGCCCTCCACATACCCATCCGTCTCTCCAGGTGTCCATCCATCTCTCCAGGAGTCCATGTCTATCACCACGTGTCCACCTATCCCTCCAGGTGTCCATCCATCCCTCCAGGTGTCCATCCATCATCCTTGGTGTCCTTCTCTCCCTACTGGTGTCCATCTATTTGATAAAACCAGGTGTCCATGTGTCCCTCCAGATGTCCATCTGTCCCTCCAGGTGTCGATCCATCCATCTCTCCAGGCGTCTATGGCTCTCACCACATGTCCGTCTCTCCCTCCACATCTCCATCCATCCCACCAGGTGTCCATCCATCATTCCAGGTATCCATCTGGCCCAGCTGGTGTCCATCTGTCCCACGAGATGTCCATCTGTCCAAACGAGGTGTCCGTTTGTTCCTCCAGCTGTCCATATTTCTCTCCAGATCTCTATCCGTTAAACAGGTGTTCGTCTGTCCCTCCACGTGTCCATCCATCCATCCACCCAACTCTCCAGGTGTCCATGTGTCTCGCCATGTTTCCATCTATCCCTCCAGGAGTCCCTCTGTCCCACCAGGTGTCCGTCCCTCACTCCATGTGTCCCTCTGTCCCAACCGATATGCTTCGATCTTTACAACCAGATGTCCATCTGTCCAACGAGTTTTCCATCTTTCCCTCTAGGTTTCCATGTGTCCCACCAGTTTTCCGTCCGTCAAACCAGGTGTCCGTAAGTCCCTCCGTCCATCTCTCCAGGTGTCGATGCGTGTCACCACGTATCCATCTCAGCCTCCAGATGTCCATCTGTCCTAGCTGGTTTCCACCTTTCTCTAGAGCCAGGTGTCCCTCTGTCCCACCAGATGTGTCCAACAAGGTGTCCATCTGTCCCTCCAGGTGTCCATCCATCACTGCTGGTGTTGATCTGTCCCAAGCGGTTTCCATCTATTTGATACAACCAGGTGTCCGTTTGTCCCACGAGATGTCCATCTGTCCAAGGCGGTGTCCATCTGTCCTTCCAGCTCGTCTATCCATCACTCCAGGTGTCCCTTTTTCCAACGAGGTGTCCATTTGTCACTCCAGATGTCCATGTGTCCCTCCAGTTGTCCATCCGTCAAAACAGGTGTCCGTCTGTTCTCTCCACGTGTCCATCCATCCATCCATCCCTCCAGGTGTCCATCCATCACTCCAGGTGTCCATTCATTACTGCAGGTGTCCATTTGTCTCACGAGACGTCCATCTGTCCAACGAGGTATCTATCTGACCCAGCAGGTTTCCATGTGTTTCTCCACTTGTCCATCCTTCAAAGCAGGGGTCCCTCTCACCCTCCAGGTGTCCATCTGTCCCTCCACCTGTCCATCCATCCATCACTGCTGGTGTCGATCTGTCCCAAGCGGTTTCCATCTATTTGATACAACCAGGTGTCCGTTTGTCCCACGAGATGTCCATCTCTCCAACACGGTGTCCATCTCTCCCTCCAGGTGTCCATGCGTCCCAGCAATTGTCCAACCTTCAAACCAGGTGTCCGTCTGTCCCTCCATGTGTCCGTCCATCCATCTCTCCAGGTGGCCATGTCTCTCACGATGTGTCCATCTCTTCCTCCCGGTGTCCCTCTGTCCCACGAGATATCCATCTGTCCATTGAGGTTTCCAGTTGTCCCTCCAGGTTTCCATGTGTCTCTCCAGTTGTCCATCCTTAAAACCAGGTGTCTGTCTGGCCCTCCACATACCCATCCGTCTCTCCAGGTGTCCATCCATCTCTCCAGGAGTCCATGTCTATCACCACGTGTCCACCTATCCCTCCAGGTGTCCATCCATCCCTTCAGGTGTCCATCCATCCCTCCAGGTGTCCATCCATCATCCTTGGTGTCCTTCTCTCCCTACTGGTGTCCATCTATTTGATAAAACCAGGTGTCCATGTGTCCCTCCAGATGTCCATCTGTCCCTCCAGGTGTCGATCCATCCATCTCTCCAGGCGTCTATGGCTCTCACCACATGTCCGTCTCTCCCTCCACATCTCCATCCATCCCACCAGGTGTCCATCCATCATTCCAGGTATCCATCTGGCCCAGCTGGTGTCCATCTGTCCCACGAGATGTCCATCTGTCCAAACGAGGTGTCCGTTTGTTCCTCCAGCTGTCCATATTTCTCTCCAGATCTCTATCCGTTAAACAGGTGTTCGTCTGTCCCTCCACGTGTCCATCCATCCATCCACCCAACTCTCCAGGTGTCCATGTGTCTCGCCATGTTTCCATCTATCCCTCCAGGAGTCCCTCTGTCCCACCAGGTGTCCGTCCCTCACTCCATGTGTCCCTCTGTCCCAACCGATATCCTTCGATCTTTACAACCAGATGTCCATCTGTCCAACGAGTTTTCCATCTTTCCCTCTAGGTTTCCATGTGTCCCACCAGTTTTCCATCCGTCAAACCAGGTGTCCGTAAGTCCCTCCGTCCATCTCTCCAGGTGTCGATGCGTGTCACCACGTATCCATCTCAGCCTCCAGATGTCCATCTGTCCTAGCTGGTTTCCACCTTTCTCTAGAGCCAGGTGTCCATCTGTCCCACCAGATGTGTCCAACAAGGTGTCCATCTGTCCCTCCAGGTGTCCGTCCATCACTGCTGGTGTCGATCTGTCCCAAGCGGTTTCCATCTATTTGATACAACCAGGTGTCCGTTTGTCCCACGAGATGTCCATCTGTCTAAGGCGGTGTCCATCTGTCCTTGCAGCTCGTCTATCCATCACTCCAGGTGTCCCTTTTTCCAACGAGGTGTCCATTTGTCACTCCAGATGTCCATGTGTCCCTCCAGTTGTCCATCCGTCAAAACAGGTGTCCGTCTGTTCTCTCCACGTGTCCATCCATCCATCCATCCATCCATCCCTCCAGGTGTCCATCCATCCCTCCAGGTGTCCATTCATTACTGCAGGTGTCCATTTGTCTCACGAGACGTCCATCTGTCCAACGAGGTATCTATCTGACCCAGCAGGTTTCCATGTGTTTCTCCACTTGTCCATCCTTCAAAGCAGGGGTCCCTCTCACCCTCCAGGTGTCCATCTGTCCCTCCACCTGTCCATCCATCCATCACTGCTGGTGTCGATCTGTCCCAAGCGGTTTCCATCTATTTGATACAACCAGGTGTCCGTTTGTCCCACGAGATGTCCATCTCTCCAACACGGTGTCCATCTCTCCCTCCAGGTGTCCATGCGTCCCAGCAATTGTCCAACCTTCAAACCAGGTGTCCGTCTGTCCCTCCATGTGTCCGTCCATCCATCTCTCCAGGTGGCCATGTCTCTCACGATGTGTCCATCTCTTCCTCCAGGTGTCCCTCTGTCCCACGAGATATCCATCTGTCCACTGAGGTTTCCAGTTGTCCCTCCAGGTTTCCATGTGTCTCTCCAGTTGTCCATCCTTAAAACCAGGTGTCTGTCTGGCCCTCCACATACCCATCCGTCTCTCCAGGTGTCCATCCATCTCTCCAGGAGTCCATGTCTATCACCACGTGTCCACCTATCCCTCCAGGTGTCCATCCATCCCTTCAGGTGTCCATCCATCCCTCCAGGTGTCCATCCATCATCCTTGGTGTCCTTCTCTCCCTACTGGTGTCCATCTATTTGATAAAACCAGGTGTCCATGTGTCCCTCCAGATGTCCATCTGTCCCTCCAGGTGTCGATCCATCCATCTCTCCAGGCGTCTATGGCTCTCACCACATGTCCGTCTCTCCCTCCACATCTCCATCCATCCCACCAGGTGTCCATCCATCATTCCAGGTATCCATCTGGCCCAGCTGGTGTCCATCTGTCCCACGAGATGTCCATCTGTCCAAACGAGGTGTCCGTTTGTTCCTCCAGCTGTCCATATTTCTCTCCAGATCTCTATCCGTTAAACAGGTGTTCGTCTGTCCCTCCACGTGTCCATCCATCCATCCACCCAACTCTCCAGGTGTCCATGTGTCTCGCCATGTTTCCATCTATCCCTCCAGGAGTCCCTCTGTCCCACCAGGTGTCCGTCCCTCACTCCATGTGTCCCTCTGTCCCAACCGATATCCTTCGATCTTTACAACCAGATGTCCATCTGTCCAACGAGTTTTCCATCTTTCCCTCTAGGTTTCCATGTGTCCCACCAGTTTTCCATCCGTCAAACCAGGTGTCCGTAAGTCCCTCCGTCCATCTCTCCAGGTGTCGATGCGTGTCACCACGTATCCATCTCAGCCTCCAGATGTCCATCTGTCCTAGCTGGTTTCCACCTTTCTCTAGAGCCAGGTGTCCATCTGTCCCACCAGATGTGTCCAACAAGGTGTCCATCTGTCCCTCCAGGTGTCCATCCATCACTGCTGGTGTCGATCTGTCCCAAGCGGTTTCCATCTATTTGATACAACCAGGTGTCCGTTTGTCCCACGAGATGTCCATCTGTCTAAGGCGGTGTCCATCTGTCCTTGCAGCTCGTCTATCCATCACTCCAGGTGTCCCTTTTTCCAACGAGGTGTCCATTTGTCACTCCAGATGTCCATGTGTCCCTCCAGTTGTCCATCCGTCAAAACAGGTGTCCGTCTGTTCTCTCCACGTGTCCATCCATCCATCCATCCCTCCAGGTGTCCATCCATCACTCCAGGTGTCCATTCATTACTGCAGGTGTCCATTTGTCTCACGAGACGTCCATCTGTCCAACGAGGTATCTATCTGACCCAGCAGGTTTCCATGTGTTTCTCCACTTGTCCATCCTTCAAAGCAGGGGTCCCTCTCACCCTCCAGGTGTCCATCTGTCCCTCCACCTGTCCATCCATCCATCACTGCTGGTGTCGATCTGTCCCAAGCGGTTTCCATCTATTTGATACAACCAGGTGTCCGTTTGTCCCACGAGATGTCCATCTCTCCAACACGGTGTCCATCTCTCCCTCCAGGTGTCCATGCGTCCCAGCAATTGTCCAACCTTCAAACCAGGTGTCCGTCTGTCCCTCCATGTGTCCGTCCATCCATCTCTCCAGGTGGCCATGTCTCTCACGATGTGTCCATCTCTTCCTCCAGGTGTCCCTCTGTCCCACGAGATATCCATCTGTCCACTGAGGTTTCCAGTTGTCCCTCCAGGTTTCCATGTGTCTCTCCAGTTGTCCATCCTTAAAACCAGGTGTCTGTCTGGCCCTCCACATACCCATCCGTCTCTCCAGGTGTCCATCCATCTCTCCAGGAGTCCATGTCTATCACCACGTGTCCACCTATCCCTCCAGGTGTCCATCCATCCCTTCAGGTGTCCATCCATCCCTCCAGGTGTCCATCCATCATCCTTGGTGTCCTTCTCTCCCTACTGGTGTCCATCTATTTGATAAAACCAGGTGTCCATGTGTCCCTCCAGATGTCCATCTGTCCCTCCAGGTGTCGATCCATCCATCTCTCCAGGCGTCTATGGCTCTCACCACATGTCCGTCTCTCCCTCCACATCTCCATCCATCCCACCAGGTGTCCATCCATCATTCCAGGTATCCATCTGGCCCAGCTGGTGTCCATCTGTCCCACGAGATGTCCATCTGTCCAAACGAGGTGTCCGTTTGTTCCTCCAGCTGTCCATATTTCTCTCCAGATCTCTATCCGTTAAACAGGTGTTCGTCTGTCCCTCCACGTGTCCATCCATCCATCCACCCAACTCTCCAGGTGTCCATGTGTCTCGCCATGTTTCCATCTATCCCTCCAGGAGTCCCTCTGTCCCACCAGGTGTCCGTCCCTCACTCCATGTGTCCCTCTGTCCCAACCGATATCCTTCGATCTTTACAACCAGATGTCCATCTGTCCAACGAGTTTTCCATCTTTCCCTCTAGGTTTCCATGTGTCCCACCAGTTTTCCATCCGTCAAACCAGGTGTCCGTAAGTCCGTCCGTCCATCTCTCCAGGTGTCGATGCGTGTCACCACGTATCCATCTCAGCCTCCAGATGTCCATCTGTCCTAGCTGGTTTCCACCTTTCTCTAGAGCCAGGTGTCCATCTGTCCCACCAGATGTGTCCAACAAGGTGTCCCTCTGTCCCTCCAGGTGTCCATCCATCACTGCTGGTGTCGATCTGTCCCAAGCGGTTTCCATCTATTTGATACAACCAGGTGTCCGTTTGTCCCACGAGATGTCCATCTCTCCAACACGGTGTCCATCTCTCCCTCCAGGTGTCCATGCGTCCCAGCAATTGTCCAACCTTCAAACCAGGTGTCCGTCTGTCCCTCCATGTGTCCGTCCATCCATCTCTCCAGGTGGCCATGTCTCTCACGATGTGTCCATCTCTTCCTCCCGGTGTCCCTCTGTCCCACGAGATATCCATCTGTCCATTGAGGTTTCCAGTTGTCCCTCCAGGTTTCCATGTGTCTCTCCAGTTGTCCATCCTTAAAACCAGGTGTCTGTCTGGCCCTCCACATACCCATCCGTCTCTCCAGGTGTCCATCCATCTCTCCAGGAGTCCATGTCTATCACCACGTGTCCACCTATCCCTCCAGGTGTCCATCCATCCCTTCAGGTGTCCATCCATCCCTCCAGGTGTCCATCCATCATCCTTGGTGTCCTTCTCTCCCTACTGGTGTCCATCTATTTGATAAAACCAGGTGTCCATGTGTCCCTCCAGATGTCCATCTGTCCCTCCAGGTGTCGATCCATCCATCTCTCCAGGCGTCTATGGCTCTCACCACATGTCCGTCTCTCCCTCCACATCTCCATCCATCCCACCAGGTGTCCATCCATCATTCCAGGTATCCATCTGGCCCAGCTGGTGTCCATCTGTCCCACGAGATGTCCATCTGTCCAAACGAGGTGTCCGTTTGTTCCTCCAGCTGTCCATATTTCTCTCCAGATCTCTATCCGTTAAACAGGTGTTCGTCTGTCCCTCCACGTGTCCATCCATCCATCCACCCAACTCTCCAGGTGTCCATGTGTCTTGCCATGTTTCCATCTATCCCTCCAGGAGTCCCTCTGTCCCACCAGGTGTCCGTCCCTCACTCCATGTGTCCCTCTGTCCCAACCGATATCCTTCGATCTTTACAACCAGATGTCCATCTGTCCAACGAGTTTTCCATCTTTCCCTCTAGGTTTCCATGTGTCCCACCAGTTTTCCATCCGTCAAACCAGGTGTCCGTAAGTCCCTCCGTCCATCTCTCCAGGTGTCGATGCGTGTCACCACGTATCCATCTCAGCCTCCAGATGTCCATCTGTCCTAGCTGGTTTCCACCTTTCTCTAGAGCCAGGTGTCCATCTGTCCCACCAGATGTGTCCAACAAGGTGTCCCTCTGTCCCTCCAGGTGTCCATCCATCACTGCTGGTGTCGATCTGTCCCAAGCGGTTTCCATCTATTTGATACAACCAGGTGTCCGTTTGTCCCACGAGATGTCCATCTGTCTAAGGCGGTGTCCATCTGTCCTTGCAGCTCGTCTATCCATCACTCCAGGTGTCCCTTTTTCCAACGAGGTGTCCATTTGTCACTCCAGATGTCCATGTGTCCCTCCAGTTGTCCATCCGTCAAAACAGGTGTCCGTCTGTTCTCTCCACGTGTCCATCCATCCATCCATCCATCCATCCCTCCAGGTGTCCATCCATCACTCCAGGTGTCCATTCATTACTGCAGGTGTCCATTTGTCTCACGAGACGTCCATCTGTCCAACGAGGTATCTATCTGACCCAGCAGGTTTCCATGTGTTTCTCCACTTGTCCATCCTTCAAAGCAGGGGTCCCTCTCACCCTCCAGGTGTCCATCTGTCCCTCCACCTGTCCATCCATCCATCACTGCTGGTGTCGATCTGTCCCAAGCGGTTTCCATCTATTTGATACAACCAGGTGTCCGTTTGTCCCACGAGATGTCCATCTCTCCAACACGGTGTCCATCTCTCCCTCCAGGTGTCCATGCGTCCCAGCAATTGTCCAACCTTCAAACCAGGTGTCCGTCTGTCCCTCCATGTGTCCGTCCATCCATCTCTCCAGGTGGCCATGTCTCTCACGATGTGTCCATCTCTTCCTCCAGGTGTCCCTCTGTCCCACGAGATATCCATCTGTCCACTGAGGTTTCCAGTTGTCCCTCCAGGTTTCCATGTGTCTCTCCAGTTGTCCATCCTTAAAACCAGGTGTCTGTCTGGCCCTCCACATACCCATCCGTCTCTCCAGGTGTCCATCCATCTCTCCAGGAGTCCATGTCTATCACCACGTGTCCACCTATCCCTCCAGGTGTCCATCCATCCCTTCAGGTGTCCATCCATCCCTCCAGGTGTCCATCCATCATCCTTGGTGTCCTTCTCTCCCTACTGGTGTCCATCTATTTGATAAAACCAGGTGTCCATGTGTCCCTCCAGATGTCCATCTGTCCCTCCAGGTGTCGATCCATCCATCTCTCCAGGCGTCTATGGCTCTCACCACATGTCCGTCTCTCCCTCCACATCTCCATCCATCCCACCAGGTGTCCATCCATCATTCCAGGTATCCATCTGGCCCAGCTGGTGTCCATCTGTCCCACGAGATGTCCATCTGTCCAAACGAGGTGTCCGTTTGTTCCTCCAGCTGTCCATATTTCTCTCCAGATCTCTATCCGTTAAACAGGTGTTCGTCTGTCCCTCCACGTGTCCATCCATCCATCCACCCAACTCTCCAGGTGTCCATGTGTCTCGCCATGTTTCCATCTATCCCTCCAGGAGTCCCTCTGTCCCACCAGGTGTCCGTCCCTCACTCCATGTGTCCCTCTGTCCCAACCGATATGCTTCGATCTTTACAACCAGATGTCCATCTGTCCAACGAGTTTTCCATCTTTCCCTCTAGGTTTCCATGTGTCCCACCAGTTTTCCATCCGTCAAACCAGGTGTCCGTAAGTCCGTCCGTCCATCTCTCCAGGTGTCGATGCGTGTCACCACGTATCCATCTCAGCCTCCAGATGTCCATCTGTCCTAGCTGGTTTCCACCTTTCTCTAGAGCCAGGTGTCCATCTGTCCCACCAGATGTGTCCAACAAGGTGTCCCTCTGTCCCTCCAGGTGTCCATCCATCACTGCTGGTGTCGATCTGTCCCAAGCGGTTTCCATCTATTTGATACAACCAGGTGTCCGTTTGTCCCACGAGATGTCCATCTGTCTAAGGCGGTGTCCATCTGTCCTTGCAGCTCGTCTATCCATCACTCCAGGTGTCCCTTTTTCCAACGAGGTGTCCATTTGTCACTCCAGATGTCCATGTGTCCCTCCAGTTGTCCATCCGTCAAAACAGGTGTCCGTCTGTTCTCTCCACGTGTCCATCCATCCATCCATCCCTCCAGGTGTCCATCCATCCCTCCAGGTGTCCATTCATTACTGCAGGTGTCCATTTGTCTCACGAGACGTCCATCTGTCCAATGAGGTATCTATCTTACCCAGCAGGTTTCCATGTGTTTCTCCACTTGTCCATCCTTCAAAGCAGGGGTCCCTCTCACCCTCCAGGTGTCCATCTGTCCCTCCACCTGTCCATCCATCCATCACTGCTGGTGTCGATCTGTCCCAAGCGGTTTCCATCTATTTGATACAACCAGGTGTCCGTTTGTCCCACGAGATGTCCATCTCTCCAACACGGTGTCCATCTCTCCCTCCAGGTGTCCATGCGTCCCAGCAATTGTCCAACCTTCAAACCAGGTGTCCGTCTGTCCCTCCATGTGTCCGTCCATCCATCTCTCCAGGTGGCCATGTCTCTCACGATGTGTCCATCTCTTCCTCCAGGTGTCCCTCTGTCCCACGAGATATCCATCTGTCCATTGAGGTTTCCAGTTGTCCCTCCAGGTTTCCATGTGTCTCTCCAGTTGTCCATCCTTAAAACCAGGTGTCTGTCTGGCCCTCCACATACCCATCCGTCTCTCCAGGTGTCCATCCATCTCTCCAGGAGTCCATGTCTATCACCACGTGTCCACCTATCCCTCCAGGTGTCCATCCATCCCTCCAGGTGTCCATCCATCATCCTTGGTGTCCTTCTCTCCCTACTGGTGTCCATCTATTTGATAAAACCAGGTGTCCATGTGTCCCTCCAGATGTCCATCTGTCCCTCCAGGTGTCGATCCATCCATCTCTCCAGGCGTCTATGGCTCTCACCACATGTCCGTCTCTCCCTCCACATCTCCATCCATCCCACCAGGTGTCCATCCATCATTCCAGGTATCCATCTGGCCCAGCTGGTGTCCATCTGTCCCACGAGATGTCCATCTGTCCAAACGAGGTGTCCGTTTGTTCCTCCAGCTGTCCATATTTCTCTCCAGATCTCTATCCGTTAAACAGGTGTTCGTCTGTCCCTCCACGTGTCCATCCATCCATCCACCCAACTCTCCAGGTGTCCATGTGTCTCGCCATGTTTCCATCTATCCCTCCAGGAGTCCCTCTGTCCCACCAGGTGTCCGTCCCTCACTCCATGTGTCCCTCTGTCCCAACCGATATGCTTCGATCTTTACAACCAGATGTCCATCTGTCCAACGAGTTTTCCATCTTTCCCTCTAGGTTTCCATGTGTCCCACCAGTTTTCCATCCGTCAAACCAGGTGTCCGTAAGTCCCTCCGTCCATCTCTCCAGGTGTCGATGCGTGTCACCACGTATCCATCTCAGCCTCCAGATGTCCATCTGTCCTAGCTGGTTTCCACCTTTCTCTAGAGCCAGGTGTCCCTCTGTCCCACCAGATGTGTCCAACAAGGTGTCCATCTGTCCCTCCAGGTGTCCATCCATCACTGCTGGTGTTGATCTGTCCCAAGCGGTTTCCATCTATTTGATACAACCAGGTGTCCGTTTGTCCCACGAGATGTCCATCTGTCCAAGGCGGTGTCCATCTGTCCTTCCAGCTCGTCTATCCATCACTCCAGGTGTCCCTTTTTCCAACGAGGTGTCCATTTGTCACTCCAGATGTCCATGTGTCCCTCCAGTTGTCCATCCGTCAAAACAGGTGTCCGTCTGTTCTCTCCACGTGTCCATCCATCCATCCATCCCTCCAGGTGTCCATCCATCACTCCAGGTGTCCATTCATTACTGCAGGTGTCCATTTGTCTCACGAGACGTCCATCTGTCCAACGAGGTATCTATCTGACCCAGCAGGTTTCCATGTGTTTCTCCACTTGTCCATCCTTCAAAGCAGGGGTCCCTCTCACCCTCCAGGTGTCCATCTGTCCCTCCACCTGTCCATCCATCCATCACTGCTGGTGTCGATCTGTCCCAAGCGGTTTCCATCTATTTGATACAACCAGGTGTCCGTTTGTCCCACGAGATGTCCATCTCTCCAACACGGTGTCCATCTCTCCCTCCAGGTGTCCATGCGTCCCAGCAATTGTCCAACCTTCAAACCAGGTGTCCGTCTGTCCCTCCATGTGTCCGTCCATCCATCTCTCCAGGTGGCCATGTCTCTCACGATGTGTCCATCTCTTCCTCCAGGTGTCCCTCTGTCCCACGAGATATCCATCTGTCCACTGAGGTTTCCAGTTGTCCCTCCAGGTTTCCATGTGTCTCTCCAGTTGTCCATCCTTAAAACCAGGTGTCTGTCTGGCCCTCCACATACCCATCCGTCTCTCCAGGTGTCCATCCATCTCTCCAGGAGTCCATGTCTATCACCACGTGTCCACCTATCCCTCCAGGTGTCCATCCATCCCTTCAGGTGTCCATCCATCCCTCCAGGTGTCCATCCATCATCCTTGGTGTCCTTCTCTCCCTACTGGTGTCCATCTATTTGATAAAACCAGGTGTCCATGTGTCCCTCCAGATGTCCATCTGTCCCTCCAGGTGTCGATCCATCCATCTCTCCAGGCGTCTATGGCTCTCACCACATGTCCGTCTCTCCCTCCACATCTCCATCCATCCCACCAGGTGTCCATCCATCATTCCAGGTATCCATCTGGCCCAGCTGGTGTCCATCTGTCCCACGAGATGTCCATCTGTCCAAACGAGGTGTCCGTTTGTTCCTCCAGCTGTCCATATTTCTCTCCAGATCTCTATCCGTTAAACAGGTGTTCGTCTGTCCCTCCACGTGTCCATCCATCCATCCACCCAACTCTCCAGGTGTCCATGTGTCTCGCCATGTTTCCATCTATCCCTCCAGGAGTCCCTCTGTCCCACCAGGTGTCCGTCCCTCACTCCATGTGTCCCTCTGTCCCAACCGATATGCTTCGATCTTTACAACCAGATGTCCATCTGTCCAACGAGTTTTCCATCTTTCCCTCTAGGTTTCCATGTGTCCCACCAGTTTTCCATCCGTCAAACCAGGTGTCCGTAAGTCCCTCCGTCCATCTCTCCAGGTGTCGATGCGTGTCACCACGTATCCATCTCAGCCTCCAGATGTCCATCTGTCCTAGCTGGTTTCCACCTTTCTCTAGAGCCAGGTGTCCATCTGTCCCACCAGATGTGTCCAACAAGGTGTCCATCTGTCCCTCCAGGTGTCCATCCATCACTGCTGGTGTCGATCTGTCCCAAGCGGTTTCCATCTATTTGATACAACCAGGTGTCCGTTTGTCCCACGAGATGTCCATCTGTCTAAGGCGGTGTCCATCTGTCCTTGCAGCTCGTCTATCCATCACTCCAGGTGTCCCTTTTTCCAACGAGGTGTCCATTTGTCACTCCAGATGTCCATGTGTCCCTCCAGTTGTCCATCCGTCAAAACAGGTGTCCGTCTGTTCTCTCCACGTGTCCATCCATCCATCCATCCATCCATCCCTCCAGGTGTCCATCCATCACTCCAGGTGTCCATTCATTACTGCAGGTGTCCATTTGTCTCACGAGACGTCCATCTGTCCAACGAGGTATCTATCTGACCCAGCAGGTTTCCATGTGTTTCTCCACTTGTCCATCCTTCAAAGCAGGGGTCCCTCTCACCCTCCAGGTGTCCATCTGTCCCTCCACCTGTCCATCCATCCATCACTGCTGGTGTCGATCTGTCCCAAGCGGTTTCCATCTATTTGATACAACCAGGTGTCCATTTGTCCCACGAGATGTCCATCTCTCCAACACGGTGTCCATCTCTCCCTCCAGGTGTCCATGCGTCCCAGCAATTGTCCAACCTTCAAACCAGGTGTCCGTCTGTCCCTCCATGTGTCCGTCCATCCATCTCTCCAGGTGGCCATGTCTCTCACGATGTGTCCATCTCTTCCTCCAGGTGTCCCTCTGTCCCACGAGATATCCATCTGTCCATTGAGGTTTCCAGTTGCCCCTCCAGGTTTCCATGTGTCTCTCCAGTTGTCCATCCTTAAAACCAGGTGTCTGTCTGGCCCTCCACATACCCATCCGTCTCTCCAGGTGTCCATCCATCTCTCCAGGAGTCCATGTCTATCACCACGTGTCCACCTATCCCTCCAGGTGTCCATCCATCCCTTCAGGTGTCCATCCATCCCTCCAGGTGTCCATCCATCATCCTTGGTGTCCTTCTCTCCCTACTGGTGTCCATCTATTTGATAAAACCAGGTGTCCATGTGTCCCTCCAGATGTCCATCTGTCCCTCCAGGTGTCGATCCATCCATCTCTCCAGGCGTCTATGGCTCTCACCACATGTCCGTCTCTCCCTCCACATCTCCATCCATCCCACCAGGTGTCCATCCATCATTCCAGGTATCCATCTGGCCCAGCTGGTGTCCATCTGTCCCACGAGATGTCCATCTGTCCAAACGAGGTGTCCGTTTGTTCCTCCAGCTGTCCATATTTCTCTCCAGATCTCTATCCGTTAAACAGGTGTTCGTCTGTCCCTCCACGTGTCCATCCATCCATCCACCCAACTCTCCAGGTGTCCATGTGTCTCGCCATGTTTCCATCTATCCCTCCAGGAGTCCCTCTGTCCCACCAGGTGTCCGTCCCTCACTCCATGTGTCCCTCTGTCCCAACCGATATGCTTCGATCTTTACAACCAGATGTCCATCTGTCCAACGAGTTTTCCATCTTTCCCTCTAGGTTTCCATGTGTCCCACCAGTTTTCCATCCGTCAAACCAGGTGTCCGTAAGTCCCTCCGTCCATCTCTCCAGGTGTCGATGCGTGTCACCACGTATCCATCTCAGCCTCCAGATGTCCATCTGTCCTAGCTGGTTTCCACCTTTCTCTAGAGCCAGGTGTCCATCTGTCCCACCAGATGTGTCCAACAAGGTGTCCATCTGTCCCTCCAGGTGTCCATCCATCACTGCTGGTGTCGATCTGTCCCAAGCGGTTTCCATCTATTTGATACAACCAGGTGTCCGTTTGTCCCACGAGATGTCCATCTGTCTAAGGCGGTGTCCATCTGTCCTTCCAGCTCGTCTATCCATCACTCCAGGTGTCCCTTTTTCCAACGAGGTGTCCATTTGTCACTCCAGATGTCCATGTGTCCCTCCAGTTGTCCATCCGTCAAAACAGGTGTCCGTCTGTTCTCTCCACGTGTCCATCCATCCATCCATCCATCCATCCATCCCTCCAGGTGTCCATCCATCACTCCAGGTGTCCATTCATTACTGCAGGTGTCCATTTGTCTCACGAGACGTCCATCTGTCCAACGAGGTATCTATCTGACCCAGCAGGTTTCCATGTGTTTCTCCACTTGTCCATCCTTCAAAGCAGGGGTCCCTCTCACCCTCCAGGTGTCCATCTGTCCCTCCACCTGTCCATCCATCCATCACTGCTGGTGTCGATCTGTCCCAAGCGGTTTCCATCTATTTGATACAACCAGGTGTCCGTTTGTCCCACGAGATGTCCATCTCTCCAACACGGTGTCCATCTCTCCCTCCAGGTGTCCATGCGTCCCAGCAATTGTCCAACCTTCAAACCAGGTGTCCGTCTGTCCCTCCATGTGTCCGTCCATCCATCTCTCCAGGTGGCCATGTCTCTCACGATGTGTCCATCTCTTCCTCCAGGTGTCCCTCTGTCCCACGAGATATCCATCTGTCCATTGAGGTTTCCAGTTGTCCCTCCAGGTTTCCATGTGTCTCTCCAGTTGTCCATCCTTAAAACCAGGTGTCTGTCTGGCCCTCCACATACCCATCCGTCTCTCCAGGTGTCCATCCATCTCTCCAGGAGTCCATGTCTATCACCACGTGTCCACCTATCCCTCCAGGTGTCCACCCATCCCTTTAGGTGTCCATCCATCCCTCCAGGTGTCCATCCATCATCCTTGGTGTCCTTCTCTCCCTACTGGTGTCCATCTATTTGATAAAACCAGGTGTCCATGTGTCCCTCCAGATGTCCATCTGTCCCTCCAGGTGTCGATCCATCCATCTCTCCAGGCGTCTATGGCTCTCACCACATGTCCGTCTCTCCCTCCACATCTCCATCCGTCCCACCAGGTGTCCATCCATCATTCCAGGTATCCATCTGGCCCAGCTGGTGTCCATCTGTCCCACGAGATGTCCATCTGTCCAAACGAGGTGTCCGTTTGTTCCTCCAGCTGTCCATATTTCTCTCCAGATCTCTATCCGTTAAACAGGTGTTCGTCTGTCCCTCCACGTGTCCATCCATCCATCCACCCAACTCTCCAGGTGTCCATGTGTCTCGCCATGTTTCCATCTATCCCTCCAGGAGTCCCTCTGTCCCACCAGGTGTCCGTCCCTCACTCCATGTGTCCCTCTGTCCCAACCGATATGCTTCGATCTTTACAACCAGATGTCCATCTGTCCAACGAGTTTTCCATCTTTCCCTCTAGGTTTCCATGTGTCCCACCAGTCTTCCGTCCGTCAAACCAGGTGTCCGTAAGTCCCTCCGTCCATCTCTCCAGGTGTCGATGCGTGTCACCACGTATCCATCTCAGCCTCCAGATGTCCATCTGTCCTAGCTGGTTTCCACCTTTCTCTAGAGCCAGGTGTCCATCTGTCCCACCAGATGTGTCCAACAAGGTGTCCCTCTGTCCCTCCAGGTGTCCATCCATCACTCCAGGTGTCGATCTGTCCCAAGCGGTTTCCATCTATTTGATACAACCAGGTGTCCGTTTGTCCCACGAGATGTCCATCTGTCCAAGGCGGTGTCCATCTGTCCTTCCAGCTTGTCTATCCATCACTCCAGGTGTCCCTTTTTCCAACGAGGTGTCCATTTGTCACTCCAGATGTCCATGTGTCCCTCCAGTTGTCCATCCGTCAAAACAGGTGTCCGTCTGTTCTCTCCACGTGTCCATCCATCCATCCATCCATCCATCCATCCATCCATCCATCCCTCCAGGTGTCCATCCATCACTCCAGGTGTCCATTCATTACTGCAGGTGTCCATTTGTCTCACGAGACGTCCATCTGTCCAACGAGGTATCTATCTGACCCAGCAGGTTTCCATGTGTTTCTCCACTTGTCCATCCTTCAAAGCAGGGGTCCCTCTCACCCTCCAGGTGTCCATCTGTCCCTCCACCTGTCCATCCATCCATCACTGCTGGTGTCGATCTGTCCCAAGCGGTTTCCATCTATTTGATACAACCAGGTGTCCGTTTGTCCCACGAGATGTCCATCTCTCCAACACGGTGTCCATCTCTCCCTCCAGGTGTCCATGCGTCCCAGCAATTGTCCAACCTTCAAACCAGGTGTCCGTCTGTCCCTCCATGTGTCCGTCCATCCATCTCTCCAGGTGGCCATGTCTCTCACGATGTGTCCATCTCTTCCTCCAGGTGTCCCTCTGTCCCACGAGATATCCATCTGTCCATTGAGGTTTCCAGTTGTCCCTCCAGGTTTCCATGTGTCTCTCCAGTTGTCCATCCTTAAAACCAGGTGTCTGTCTGGCCCTCCACATACCCATCCGTCTCTCCAGGTGTCCATCCATCTCTCCAGGAGTCCGTGTCTATCACCACGTGTCCACCTATCCCTCCAGGTGTCCACCCATCCCTTCAGGTGTCCATCCATCCCTCCAGGTGTCCATCCATCATCCTTGGTGTCCTTCTCTCCCTACTGGTGTCCATCTATTTGATAAAACCAGGTGTCCATGTGTCCCTCCAGATGTCCATCTGTCCCTCCAGGTGTCGATCCATCCATCTCTCCAGGCGTCTATGGCTCTCACCACATGTCCGTCTCTCCCTCCACATCTCCATCCGTCCCACCAGGTGTCCATCCATCATTCCAGGTATCCATCTGGCCCAGCTGGTGTCCATCTGTCCCACGAGATGTCCATCTGTCCAAACGAGGTGTCCGTTTGTTCCTCCAGCTGTCCATATTTCTCTCCAGATCTCTATCCGTTAAACAGGTGTTCGTCTGTCCCTCCACGTGTCCATCCATCCATCCACCCAACTCTCCAGGTGTCCATGTGTCTCGCCATGTTTCCATCTATCCCTCCAGGAGTCCCTCTGTCCCACCAGGTGTCCGTCCCTCACTCCATGTGTCCCTCTGTCCCAACCGATATCCTTCGATCTTTACAACCAGATGTCCATCTGTCCAACGAGTTTTCCATCTTTCCCTCTAGGTTTCCATGTGTCCCACCAGTCTTCCGTCCGTCAAACCAGGTGTCCGTAAGTCCCTCCGTCCATCTCTCCAGGTGTCGATGCGTGTCACCACGTATCCATCTCAGCCTCCAGATGTCCATCTGTCCTAGCTGGTTTCCACCTTTCTCTAGAGCCAGGTGTCCCTCTGTCCCACCAAATGTGTCCAACAAGGTGTCCATCTGTCCCTCCAGGTGTCCATCCATCACTCCAGGTGTCGATCTGTCCCAAGCGGTTTCCATCTATTTGATACAACCAGGTGTCCGTTTGTCCCACGAGATGTCCATCTGTCCAAGGCGGTGTCCATCTCTCCCTCCAGGTGTCCATGCGTCCCAGCAATTGTCCAACCTTCAAACCAGGTGTCCGTCTGTCCCTCCATGTGTCCGTCCGTCCATCTCTCCAGGTGGCCATGTCTCTCACGATGTGTCCATCTCTTCCTCCAGGTGTCCCTCTGTCCCACGAGATATCCATCTGTCCATTGAGGTTTCCAGTTGTCCCTCCAGGTTTCCATGTGTCTCTCCAGTTGTCCATCCTTAAAACCAGGTGTCTGTCTGGCCCTCCACATACCCATCCGTCTCTCTAGGTGTCCATCCATCTCTCCAGGAGTCCATGTCTATCACCACGTGTCCACCTATCCCTCCAGGTGTCCACCCATCCCTTCAGGTGTCCATCCATCCCTCCAGGTGTCCATCCATCATCCTTGGTGTCCTTCTCTCCCTACTGGTGTCCATCTATTTGATAAAACCAGGTGTCCATGTGTCCCTCCAGATGTCCATCTGTCCCTCCAGGTGTCGATCCATCCATCTCTCCAGGCGTCTATGGCTCTCACCACATGTCCGTCTCTCCCTCCACATCTCCATCCATCCCACCAGGTGTCCATCCATCATTCCAGGTATCCATCTGGCCCAGCTGGTGTCCATCTGTCCCACGAGATGTCCATCTGTCCAAACGAGGTGTCCGTTTGTTCCTCCAGCTGTCCATATTTCTCTCCAGATCTCTATCCGTTAAACAGGTGTTCGTCTGTCCCTCCACGTGTCCATCCATCCATCCACCCAACTCTCCAGGTGTCCATGTGTCTCGCCATGTTTCCATCTATCCCTCCAGGAGTCCCTCTGTCCCACCAGGTGTCCGTCCCTCACTCCATGTGTCCCTCTGTCCCAACCGATATGCTTCGATCTTTACAACCAGATGTCCATCTGTCCAATGAGTTTTCCATCTTTCCCTCTAGGTTTCCATGTGTCCCACCAGTCTTCCGTCCGTCAAACCAGGTGTCCGTAAGTCCCTCCGTCCATCTCTCCAGGTGTCGATGCGTGTCACCACGTATCCATCTCAGCCTCCAGATGTCCATCTGTCCTAGCTGGTTTCCACCTTTCTCTAGAGCCAGGTGTCCATCTGTCCCACCAGATGTGTCCAACAAGGTGTCCCTCTGTCCCTCCAGGTGTCCATCCATCACTCCAGGTGTCGATCTGTCCCAAGCGGTTTCCATCTATTTGATACAACCAGGTGTCCGTTTGTCCCACGAGATGTCCATCTGTCCAAGGCGGTGTCCATCTGTCCTTCCAGCTTGTCTATCCATCACTCCAGGTGTCCCTTTTTCCAACGAGGTGTCCATTTGTCACTCCAGATGTCCATGTGTCCCTCCAGTTGTCCATCCGTCAAAACAGGTGTCCGTCTGTTCTCTCCACGTGTCCATCCATCCATCCATCCATCCATCCATCCATCCATCCCTCCAGGTGTCCATCCATCACTCCAGGTGTCCATTCATTACTGCAGGTGTCCATTTGTCTCACGAGACGTCCATCTGTCCAACGAGGTATCTATCTGACCCAGCAGGTTTCCATGTGTTTCTCCACTTGTCCATCCTTCAAAGCAGGGGTCCCTCTCACCCTCCAGGTGTCCATCTGTCCCTCCACCTGTCCATCCATCCATCACTGCTGGTGTCGATCTGTCCCAAGCGGTTTCCATCTATTTGATACAACCAGGTGTCCGTTTGTCCCACGAGATGTCCATCTCTCCAACACGGTGTCCATCTCTCCCTCCAGGTGTCCATGCGTCCCAGCAATTGTCCAACCTTCAAACCAGGTGTCCGTCTGTCCCTCCATGTGTCCGTCCATCCATCTCTCCAGGTGGCCATGTCTCTCACGATGTGTCCATCTCTTCCTCCAGGTGTCCCTCTGTCCCACGAGATATCCATCTGTCCATTGAGGTTTCCAGTTGTCCCTCCAGGTTTCCATGTGTCTCTCCAGTTGTCCATCCTTAAAACCAGGTGTCTGTCTGGCCCTCCACATACCCATCCGTCTCTCCAGGTGTCCATCCTTCTCTCCAGGAGTCCATGTCTATCACCACGTGTCCACCTATCCCTCCAGGTGTCCACCCATCCCTTCAGGTGTCCATCCATCCCTCCAGGTGTCCATCCATCATCCTTGGTGTCCTTCTCTCCCTACTGGTGTCCATCTATTTGATAAAACCAGGTGTCCATGTGTCCCTCCAGATGTCCATCTGTCCCTCCAGGTGTCGATCCATCCATCTCTCCAGGCGTCTATGGCTCTCACCACATGTCCGTCTCTCCCTCCACATCTCCATCCATCCCACCAGGTGTCCATCCATCATTCCAGGTATCCATCTGGCCCAGCTGGTGTCCATCTGTCCCACGAGATGTCCATCTGTCCAAACGAGGTGTCCGTTTGTTCCTCCAGCTGTCCATATTTCTCTCCAGATCTCTATCCGTTAAACAGGTGTTCGTCTGTCCCTCCACGTGTCCATCCATCCATCCACCCAACTCTCCAGGTGTCCATGTGTCTCGCCATGTTTCCATCTATCCCTCCAGGAGTCCCTCTGTCCCACCAGGTGTCCGTCCCTCACTCCATGTGTCCCTCTGTCCCAACCGATATGCTTCGATCTTTACAACCAGATGTCCATCTGTCCAATGAGTTTTCCATCTTTCCCTCTAGGTTTCCATGTGTCCCACCAGTCTTCCGTCCGTCAAACCAGGTGTCCGTAAGTCCCTCCGTCCATCTCTCCAGGTGTCGATGCGTGTCACCACGTATCCATCTCAGCCTCCAGATGTCCATCTGTCCTAGCTGGTTTCCACCTTTCTCTAGAGCCAGGTGTCCATCTGTCCCACCAGATGTGTCCAACAAGGTGTCCCTCTGTCCCTCCAGGTGTCCATCCATCACTCCAGGTGTTGATCTGTCCCAAGCGGTTTCCATCTATTTGATACAACCAGGTGTCCGTTTGTCCCACGAGATGTCCATCTGTCCAAGGCGGTGTCCATCTGTCCTTGCAGCTCATCTATCCATCACTCCAGGTGTCCCTTTTTCCAACGAGGTGTCCATTTGTCACTCCAGATGTCCATGTGTCCCTCCAGTTGTCCATCCGTCAAAACAGGTGTCCGTCTGTTCTCTCCACGTGTCCGTCCATCCATCCATCCATCCATCCATCCATCCATCCCTCCAGGTGTCCATCCATCACTCCAGGTGTCCATTCATTACTGCAGGTGTCCATTTGTCTCACGAGACGTCCATCTGTCCAACGAGGTATCTATCTGACCCAGCAGGTTTCCATGTGTTTCTCCACTTGTCCATCCTTCAAAGCAGGGGTCCCTCTCACCCTCCAGGTGTCCATCTGTCCCTCCACCTGTCCATCCATCCATCACTGCTGGTGTCGATCTGTCCCAAGCGGTTTCCATCTATTTGATACAACCAGGTGTCCGTTTGTCCCACGAGATGTCCATCTCTCCAACACGGTGTCCATCTCTCCCTCCAGGTGTCCATGCGTCCCAGCAATTGTCCAACCTTCAAACCAGGTGTCCGTCTGTCCCTCCATGTGTCCGTCCATCCATCTCTCCAGGTGGCCATGTCTCTCACGATGTGTCCATCTCTTCCTCCAGGTGTCCCTCTGTCCCACGAGATATCCATCTGTCCATTGAGGTTTCCAGTTGTCCCTCCAGGTTTCCATGTGTCTCTCCAGTTGTCCATCCTTAAAACCAGGTGTCTGTCTGGCCCTCCACATACCCATCCGTCTCTCCAGGTGTCCATCCATCTCTCCAGGAGTCCATGTCTATCACCACGTGTCCACCTATCCCTCCAGGTGTCCACCCATCCCTTCAGGTGTCCATCCATCCCTCCAGGTGTCCATCCATCATCCTTGGTGTCCTTCTCTCCCTACTGGTGTCCATCTATTTGATAAAACCAGGTGTCCATGTGTCCCTCCAGATGTCCATCTGTCCCTCCAGGTGTCGATCCATCCATCTCTCCAGGCGTCTATGGCTCTCACCACATGTCCGTCTCTCCCTCCACATCTCCATCCATCCCACCAGGTGTCCATCCATCATTCCAGGTATCCATCTGGCCCAGCTGGTGTCCATCTGTCCCACGAGATGTCCATCTGTCCAAACGAGGTGTCCGTTTGTTCCTCCAGCTGTCCATATTTCTCTCCAGATCTCTATCCGTTAAACAGGTGTTCGTCTGTCCCTCCACGTGTCCATCCATCCATCCACCCAACTCTCCAGGTGTCCATGTGTCTCGCCATGTTTCCATCTATCCCTCCAGGAGTCCCTCTGTCCCACCAGGTGTCCGTCCCTCACTCCATGTGTCCCTCTGTCCCAACCGATATGCTTCGATCTTTACAACCAGATGTCCATCTGTCCAATGAGTTTTCCATCTTTCCCTCTAGGTTTCCATGTGTCCCACCAGTCTTCCGTCCGTCAAACCAGGTGTCCGTAAGTCCCTCCGTCCATCTCTCCAGGTGTCGATGCGTGTCACCACGTATCCATCTCAGCCTCCAGATGTCCATCTGTCCTAGCTGGTTTCCACCTTTCTCTAGAGCCAGGTGTCCCTCTGTCCCACCAGATGTGTCCAACAAGGTGTCCATCTGTCCCTCCAGGTGTCCATCCATCACTCCAGGTGTCGATCTGTCCCAAGCGGTTTCCATCTATTTGATACAACCAGGTGTCCGTTTGTCCCACGAGATGTCCATCTGTCCAAGGCGGTGTCCATCTGTCCTTGCAGCTCGTCTATCCATCACTCCAGGTGTCCCTTTTTCCAACGAGGTGTCCATTTGTCACTCCAGATGTCCATGTGTCCCTCCAGTTGTCCATCCGTCAAAACAGGTGTCCGTCTGTTCTCTCCACGTGTCCATCCATCCATCCATCCATCCATCCCTCCAGGTGTCCATCCATCACTCCAGGTGTCCATCCATCACTCCAGGTGTCCATTCATTACTGCAGGTGTCCATTTGTCTCACGAGACGTCCATCTGTCCAACGAGGTATCTATCTGACCCAGCAGGTTTCCATGTGTTTCTCCACTTGTCCATCCTTCAAAGCAGGGGTCCCTCTCACCCTCCAGGTGTCCATCTGTCCCTCCACCTGTCCATCCATCCATCACTGCTGGTGTCGATCTGTCCCAAGCGGTTTCCATCTATTTGATACAACCAGGTGTCCGTTTGTCCCACGAGATGTCCATCTCTCCAACACGGTGTCCATCTCTCCCTCCAGGTGTCCATGCGTCCCAGCAATTGTCCAACCTTCAAACCAGGTGTCCGTCTGTCCCTCCATGTGTCCGTCCATCCATCTCTCCAGGTGGCCATGTCTCTCACGATGTGTCCATCTCTTCCTCCAGGTGTCCCTCTGTCCCACGAGATATCCATCTGTCCATTGAGGTTTCCAGTTGTCCCTCCAGGTTTCCATGTGTCTCTCCAGTTGTCCATCCTTAAAACCAGGTGTCTGTCTGGCCCTCCACATACCCATCCGTCTCTCCAGGTGTCCATCCATCTCTCCAGGAGTCCATGTCTATCACCACGTGTCCACCTATCCCTCCAGGTGTCCATCCATCCCTTCAGGTGTCCATCCATCCCTCCAGGTGTCCATCCATCATCCTTGGTGTCCTTCTCTCCCTACTGGTGTCCATCTATTTGATAAAACCAGGTGTCCATGTGTCCCTCCAGATGTCCATCTGTCCCTCCAGGTGTCGATCCATCCATCTCTCCAGGCGTCTATGGCTCTCACCACATGTCCGTCTCTCCCTCCACATCTCCATCCATCCCACCAGGTGTCCATCCATCATTCCAGGTATCCATCTGGCCCAGCTGGTGTCCATCTGTCCCACGAGATGTCCATCTGTCCAAACGAGGTGTCCGTTTGTTCCTCCAGCTGTCCATATTTCTCTCCAGATCTCTATCCGTTAAACAGGTGTTCGTCTGTCCCTCCACGTGTCCATCCATCCATCCACCCAACTCTCCAGGTGTCCATGTGTCTCGCCATGTTTCCATCTATCCCTCCAGGAGTCCCTCTGTCCCACCAGGTGTCCGTCCCTCACTCCATGTGTCCCTCTGTCCCAACCGATATCCTTCGATCTTTACAACCAGATGTCCATCTGTCCAACGAGTTTTCCATCTTTCCCTCTAGGTTTCCATGTGTCCCACCAGTTTTCCATCCGTCAAACCAGGTGTCCGTAAGTCCCTCCGTCCATCTCTCCAGGTGTCGATGCGTGTCACCACGTATCCATCTCAGCCTCCAGATGTCCATCTGTCCTAGCTGGTTTCCACCTTTCTCTAGAGCCAGGTGTCCATCTGTCCCACCAGATGTGTCCAACAAGGTGTCCATCTGTCCCTCCAGGTGTCCATCCATCACTGCTGGTGTCGATCTGTCCCAAGCGGTTTCCATCTATTTGATACAACCAGGTGTCCGTTTGTCCCATGAGATGTCCATCTGTCTAAGGCGGTGTCCATCTGTCCTTCCAGCTCGTCTATCCATCACTCCAGGTGTCCCTTTTTCCAACGAGGTGTCCATTTGTCACTCCAGATGTCCATGTGTCCCTCCAGTTGTCCATCCGTCAAAACAGGTGTCCGTCTGTTCTCTCCACGTGTCCATCCATCCATCCATCCATCCATCCATCCCTCCAGGTGTCCATCCATCACTCCAGGTGTCCATTCATTACTGCAGGTGTCCATTTGTCTCACGAGACGTCCATCTGTCCAACGAGGTATCTATCTGACCCAGCAGGTTTCCATGTGTTTCTCCACTTGTCCATCCTTCAAAGCAGGGGTCCCTCTCACCCTCCAGGTGTCCATCTGTCCCTCCACCTGTCCATCCATCCATCACTGCTGGTGTCGATCTGTCCCAAGCGGTTTCCATCTATTTGATACAACCAGGTGTCCGTTTGTCCCACGAGATGTCCATCTCTCCAACACGGTGTCCATCTCTCCCTCCAGGTGTCCATGCGTCCCAGCAATTGTCCAACCTTCAAACCAGGTGTCCGTCTGTCCCTCCATGTGTCCGTCCATCCATCTCTCCAGGTGGCCATGTCTCTCACGATGTGTCCATCTCTTCCTCCAGGTGTCCCTCTGTCCCACGAGATATCCATCTGTCCATTGAGGTTTCCAGTTGCCCCTCCAGGTTTCCATGTGTCTCTCCAGTTGTCCATCCTTAAAACCAGGTGTCTGTCTGGCCCTCCACATACCCATCCGTCTCTCCAGGTGTCCATCCATCTCTCCAGGAGTCCATGTCTATCACCACGTGTCCACCTATCCCTCCAGGTGTCCACCCATCCCTTTAGGTGTCCATCCATCCCTCCAGGTGTCCATCCATCATCCTTGGTGTCCTTCTCTCCCTACTGGTGTCCATCTATTTGATAAAACCAGGTGTCCATGTGTCCCTCCAGATGTCCATCTGTCCCTCCAGGTGTCGATCCATCCATCTCTCCAGGCGTCTATGGCTCTCACCACATGTCCGTCTCTCCCTCCACATCTCCATCCGTCCCACCAGGTGTCCATCCATCATTCCAGGTATCCATCTGGCCCAGCTGGTGTCCATCTGTCCCACGAGATGTCCATCTGTCCAAACGAGGTGTCCGTTTGTTCCTCCAGCTGTCCATATTTCTCTCCAGATCTCTATCCGTTAAACAGGTGTTCGTCTGTCCCTCCACGTGTCCATCCATCCATCCACCCAACTCTCCAGGTGTCCATGTGTCTCGCCATGTTTCCATCTATCCCTCCAGGAGTCCCTCTGTCCCACCAGGTGTCCGTCCCTCACTCCATGTGTCCCTCTGTCCCAACCGATATGCTTCGATCTTTACAACCAGATGTCCATCTGTCCAACGAGTTTTCCATCTTTCCCTCTAGGTTTCCATGTGTCCCACCAGTCTTCCGTCCGTCAAACCAGGTGTCCGTAAGTCCCTCCGTCCATCTCTCCAGGTGTCGATGCGTGTCACCACGTATCCATCTCAGCCTCCAGATGTCCATCTGTCCTAGCTGGTTTCCACCTTTCTCTAGAGCCAGGTGTCCATCTGTCCCACCAGATGTGTCCAACAAGGTGTCCCTCTGTCCCTCCAGGTGTCCATCCATCACTCCAGGTGTCGATCTGTCCCAAGCGGTTTCCATCTATTTGATACAACCAGGTGTCCGTTTGTCCCACGAGATGTCCATCTGTCCAAGGCGGTGTCCATCTGTCCTTCCAGCTTGTCTATCCATCACTCCAGGTGTCCCTTTTTCCAACGAGGTGTCCATTTGTCACTCCAGATGTCCATGTGTCCCTCCAGTTGTCCATCCGTCAAAACAGGTGTCCGTCTGTTCTCTCCACGTGTCCATCCATCCATCCATCCATCCATCCATCCATCCATCCATCCCTCCAGGTGTCCATCCATCACTCCAGGTGTCCATTCATTACTGCAGGTGTCCATTTGTCTCACGAGACGTCCATCTGTCCAACGAGGTATCTATCTGACCCAGCAGGTTTCCATGTGTTTCTCCACTTGTCCATCCTTCAAAGCAGGGGTCCCTCTCACCCTCCAGGTGTCCATCTGTCCCTCCACCTGTCCATCCATCCATCACTGCTGGTGTCGATCTGTCCCAAGCGGTTTCCATCTATTTGATACAACCAGGTGTCCGTTTGTCCCACGAGATGTCCATCTCTCCAACACGGTGTCCATCTCTCCCTCCAGGTGTCCATGCGTCCCAGCAATTGTCCAACCTTCAAACCAGGTGTCCGTCTGTCCCTCCATGTGTCCGTCCATCCATCTCTCCAGGTGGCCATGTCTCTCACGATGTGTCCATCTCTTCCTCCAGGTGTCCCTCTGTCCCACGAGATATCCATCTGTCCATTGAGGTTTCCAGTTGTCCCTCCAGGTTTCCATGTGTCTCTCCAGTTGTCCATCCTTAAAACCAGGTGTCTGTCTGGCCCTCCACATACCCATCCGTCTCTCCAGGTGTCCATCCATCTCTCCAGGAGTCCGTGTCTATCACCACGTGTCCACCTATCCCTCCAGGTGTCCACCCATCCCTTCAGGTGTCCATCCATCCCTCCAGGTGTCCATCCATCATCCTTGGTGTCCTTCTCTCCCTACTGGTGTCCATCTATTTGATAAAACCAGGTGTCCATGTGTCCCTCCAGATGTCCATCTGTCCCTCCAGGTGTCGATCCATCCATCTCTCCAGGCGTCTATGGCTCTCACCACATGTCCGTCTCTCCCTCCACATCTCCATCCGTCCCACCAGGTGTCCATCCATCATTCCAGGTATCCATCTGGCCCAGCTGGTGTCCATCTGTCCCACGAGATGTCCATCTGTCCAAACGAGGTGTCCGTTTGTTCCTCCAGCTGTCCATATTTCTCTCCAGATCTCTATCCGTTAAACAGGTGTTCGTCTGTCCCTCCACGTGTCCATCCATCCATCCACCCAACTCTCCAGGTGTCCATGTGTCTCGCCATGTTTCCATCTATCCCTCCAGGAGTCCCTCTGTCCCACCAGGTGTCCGTCCCTCACTCCATGTGTCCCTCTGTCCCAACCGATATCCTTCGATCTTTACAACCAGATGTCCATCTGTCCAACGAGTTTTCCATCTTTCCCTCTAGGTTTCCATGTGTCCCACCAGTCTTCCGTCCGTCAAACCAGGTGTCCGTAAGTCCCTCCGTCCATCTCTCCAGGTGTCGATGCGTGTCACCACGTATCCATCTCAGCCTCCAGATGTCCATCTGTCCTAGCTGGTTTCCACCTTTCTCTAGAGCCAGGTGTCCCTCTGTCCCACCAAATGTGTCCAACAAGGTGTCCATCTGTCCCTCCAGGTGTCCATCCATCACTCCAGGTGTCGATCTGTCCCAAGCGGTTTCCATCTATTTGATACAACCAGGTGTCCGTTTGTCCCACGAGATGTCCATCTGTCCAAGGCGGTGTCCATCTCTCCCTCCAGGTGTCCATGCGTCCCAGCAATTGTCCAACCTTCAAACCAGGTGTCCGTCTGTCCCTCCATGTGTCCGTCCGTCCATCTCTCCAGGTGGCCATGTCTCTCACGATGTGTCCATCTCTTCCTCCAGGTGTCCCTCTGTCCCACGAGATATCCATCTGTCCATTGAGGTTTCCAGTTGTCCCTCCAGGTTTCCATGTGTCTCTCCAGTTGTCCATCCTTAAAACCAGGTGTCTGTCTGGCCCTCCACATACCCATCCGTCTCTCTAGGTGTCCATCCATCTCTCCAGGAGTCCATGTCTATCACCACGTGTCCACCTATCCCTCCAGGTGTCCACCCATCCCTTCAGGTGTCCATCCATCCCTCCAGGTGTCCATCCATCATCCTTGGTGTCCTTCTCTCCCTACTGGTGTCCATCTATTTGATAAAACCAGGTGTCCATGTGTCCCTCCAGATGTCCATCTGTCCCTCCAGGTGTCGATCCATCCATCTCTCCAGGCGTCTATGGCTCTCACCACATGTCCGTCTCTCCCTCCACATCTCCATCCATCCCACCAGGTGTCCATCCATCATTCCAGGTATCCATCTGGCCCAGCTGGTGTCCATCTGTCCCACGAGATGTCCATCTGTCCAAACGAGGTGTCCGTTTGTTCCTCCAGCTGTCCATATTTCTCTCCAGATCTCTATCCGTTAAACAGGTGTTCGTCTGTCCCTCCACGTGTCCATCCATCCATCCACCCAACTCTCCAGGTGTCCATGTGTCTCGCCATGTTTCCATCTATCCCTCCAGGAGTCCCTCTGTCCCACCAGGTGTCCGTCCCTCACTCCATGTGTCCCTCTGTCCCAACCGATATGCTTCGATCTTTACAACCAGATGTCCATCTGTCCAATGAGTTTTCCATCTTTCCCTCTAGGTTTCCATGTGTCCCACCAGTCTTCCGTCCGTCAAACCAGGTGTCCGTAAGTCCCTCCGTCCATCTCTCCAGGTGTCGATGCGTGTCACCACGTATCCATCTCAGCCTCCAGATGTCCATCTGTCCTAGCTGGTTTCCACCTTTCTCTAGAGCCAGGTGTCCATCTGTCCCACCAGATGTGTCCAACAAGGTGTCCCTCTGTCCCTCCAGGTGTCCATCCATCACTCCAGGTGTCGATCTGTCCCAAGCGGTTTCCATCTATTTGATACAACCAGGTGTCCGTTTGTCCCACGAGATGTCCATCTGTCCAAGGCGGTGTCCATCTGTCCTTCCAGCTTGTCTATCCATCACTCCAGGTGTCCCTTTTTCCAACGAGGTGTCCATTTGTCACTCCAGATGTCCATGTGTCCCTCCAGTTGTCCATCCGTCAAAACAGGTGTCCGTCTGTTCTCTCCACGTGTCCATCCATCCATCCATCCATCCATCCATCCATCCATCCCTCCAGGTGTCCATCCATCACTCCAGGTGTCCATTCATTACTGCAGGTGTCCATTTGTCTCACGAGACGTCCATCTGTCCAACGAGGTATCTATCTGACCCAGCAGGTTTCCATGTGTTTCTCCACTTGTCCATCCTTCAAAGCAGGGGTCCCTCTCACCCTCCAGGTGTCCATCTGTCCCTCCACCTGTCCATCCATCCATCACTGCTGGTGTCGATCTGTCCCAAGCGGTTTCCATCTATTTGATACAACCAGGTGTCCGTTTGTCCCACGAGATGTCCATCTCTCCAACACGGTGTCCATCTCTCCCTCCAGGTGTCCATGCGTCCCAGCAATTGTCCAACCTTCAAACCAGGTGTCCGTCTGTCCCTCCATGTGTCCGTCCATCCATCTCTCCAGGTGGCCATGTCTCTCACGATGTGTCCATCTCTTCCTCCAGGTGTCCCTCTGTCCCACGAGATATCCATCTGTCCATTGAGGTTTCCAGTTGTCCCTCCAGGTTTCCATGTGTCTCTCCAGTTGTCCATCCTTAAAACCAGGTGTCTGTCTGGCCCTCCACATACCCATCCGTCTCTCCAGGTGTCCATCCTTCTCTCCAGGAGTCCATGTCTATCACCACGTGTCCACCTATCCCTCCAGGTGTCCACCCATCCCTTCAGGTGTCCATCCATCCCTCCAGGTGTCCATCCATCATCCTTGGTGTCCTTCTCTCCCTACTGGTGTCCATCTATTTGATAAAACCAGGTGTCCATGTGTCCCTCCAGATGTCCATCTGTCCCTCCAGGTGTCGATCCATCCATCTCTCCAGGCGTCTATGGCTCTCACCACATGTCCGTCTCTCCCTCCACATCTCCATCCATCCCACCAGGTGTCCATCCATCATTCCAGGTATCCATCTGGCCCAGCTGGTGTCCATCTGTCCCACGAGATGTCCATCTGTCCAAACGAGGTGTCCGTTTGTTCCTCCAGCTGTCCATATTTCTCTCCAGATCTCTATCCGTTAAACAGGTGTTCGTCTGTCCCTCCACGTGTCCATCCATCCATCCACCCAACTCTCCAGGTGTCCATGTGTCTCGCCATGTTTCCATCTATCCCTCCAGGAGTCCCTCTGTCCCACCAGGTGTCCGTCCCTCACTCCATGTGTCCCTCTGTCCCAACCGATATGCTTCGATCTTTACAACCAGATGTCCATCTGTCCAATGAGTTTTCCATCTTTCCCTCTAGGTTTCCATGTGTCCCACCAGTCTTCCGTCCGTCAAACCAGGTGTCCGTAAGTCCCTCCGTCCATCTCTCCAGGTGTCGATGCGTGTCACCACGTATCCATCTCAGCCTCCAGATGTCCATCTGTCCTAGCTGGTTTCCACCTTTCTCTAGAGCCAGGTGTCCATCTGTCCCACCAGATGTGTCCAACAAGGTGTCCCTCTGTCCCTCCAGGTGTCCATCCATCACTCCAGGTGTTGATCTGTCCCAAGCGGTTTCCATCTATTTGATACAACCAGGTGTCCGTTTGTCCCACGAGATGTCCATCTGTCCAAGGCGGTGTCCATCTGTCCTTGCAGCTCATCTATCCATCACTCCAGGTGTCCCTTTTTCCAACGAGGTGTCCATTTGTCACTCCAGATGTCCATGTGTCCCTCCAGTTGTCCATCCGTCAAAACAGGTGTCCGTCTGTTCTCTCCACGTGTCCGTCCATCCATCCATCCATCCATCCATCCATCCATCCCTCCAGGTGTCCATCCATCACTCCAGGTGTCCATTCATTACTGCAGGTGTCCATTTGTCTCACGAGACGTCCATCTGTCCAACGAGGTATCTATCTGACCCAGCAGGTTTCCATGTGTTTCTCCACTTGTCCATCCTTCAAAGCAGGGGTCCCTCTCACCCTCCAGGTGTCCATCTGTCCCTCCACCTGTCCATCCATCCATCACTGCTGGTGTCGATCTGTCCCAAGCGGTTTCCATCTATTTGATACAACCAGGTGTCCGTTTGTCCCACGAGATGTCCATCTCTCCAACACGGTGTCCATCTCTCCCTCCAGGTGTCCATGCGTCCCAGCAATTGTCCAACCTTCAAACCAGGTGTCCGTCTGTCCCTCCATGTGTCCGTCCATCCATCTCTCCAGGTGGCCATGTCTCTCACGATGTGTCCATCTCTTCCTCCAGGTGTCCCTCTGTCCCACGAGATATCCATCTGTCCATTGAGGTTTCCAGTTGTCCCTCCAGGTTTCCATGTGTCTCTCCAGTTGTCCATCCTTAAAACCAGGTGTCTGTCTGGCCCTCCACATACCCATCCGTCTCTCCAGGTGTCCATCCATCTCTCCAGGAGTCCATGTCTATCACCACGTGTCCACCTATCCCTCCAGGTGTCCACCCATCCCTTCAGGTGTCCATCCATCCCTCCAGGTGTCCATCCATCATCCTTGGTGTCCTTCTCTCCCTACTGGTGTCCATCTATTTGATAAAACCAGGTGTCCATGTGTCCCTCCAGATGTCCATCTGTCCCTCCAGGTGTCGATCCATCCATCTCTCCAGGCGTCTATGGCTCTCACCACATGTCCGTCTCTCCCTCCACATCTCCATCCATCCCACCAGGTGTCCATCCATCATTCCAGGTATCCATCTGGCCCAGCTGGTGTCCATCTGTCCCACGAGATGTCCATCTGTCCAAACGAGGTGTCCGTTTGTTCCTCCAGCTGTCCATATTTCTCTCCAGATCTCTATCCGTTAAACAGGTGTTCGTCTGTCCCTCCACGTGTCCATCCATCCATCCACCCAACTCTCCAGGTGTCCATGTGTCTCGCCATGTTTCCATCTATCCCTCCAGGAGTCCCTCTGTCCCACCAGGTGTCCGTCCCTCACTCCATGTGTCCCTCTGTCCCAACCGATATGCTTCGATCTTTACAACCAGATGTCCATCTGTCCAATGAGTTTTCCATCTTTCCCTCTAGGTTTCCATGTGTCCCACCAGTCTTCCGTCCGTCAAACCAGGTGTCCGTAAGTCCCTCCGTCCATCTCTCCAGGTGTCGATGCGTGTCACCACGTATCCATCTCAGCCTCCAGATGTCCATCTGTCCTAGCTGGTTTCCACCTTTCTCTAGAGCCAGGTGTCCCTCTGTCCCACCAGATGTGTCCAACAAGGTGTCCATCTGTCCCTCCAGGTGTCCATCCATCACTCCAGGTGTCGATCTGTCCCAAGCGGTTTCCATCTATTTGATACAACCAGGTGTCCGTTTGTCCCACGAGATGTCCATCTGTCCAAGGCGGTGTCCATCTGTCCTTGCAGCTCGTCTATCCATCACTCCAGGTGTCCCTTTTTCCAACGAGGTGTCCATTTGTCACTCCAGATGTCCATGTGTCCCTCCAGTTGTCCATCCGTCAAAACAGGTGTCCGTCTGTTCTCTCCACGTGTCCATCCATCCATCCATCCATCCATCCCTCCAGGTGTCCATCCATCACTCCAGGTGTCCATCCATCACTCCAGGTGTCCATTCATTACTGCAGGTGTCCATTTGTCTCACGAGACGTCCATCTGTCCAACGAGGTATCTATCTGACCCAGCAGGTTTCCATGTGTTTCTCCACTTGTCCATCCTTCAAAGCAGGGGTCCCTCTCACCCTCCAGGTGTCCATCTGTCCCTCCACCTGTCCATCCATCCATCACTGCTGGTGTCGATCTGTCCCAAGCGGTTTCCATCTATTTGATACAACCAGGTGTCCGTTTGTCCCACGAGATGTCCATCTCTCCAACACGGTGTCCATCTCTCCCTCCAGGTGTCCATGCGTCCCAGCAATTGTCCAACCTTCAAACCAGGTGTCCGTCTGTCCCTCCATGTGTCCGTCCATCCATCTCTCCAGGTGGCCATGTCTCTCACGATGTGTCCATCTCTTCCTCCAGGTGTCCCTCTGTCCCACGAGATATCCATCTGTCCATTGAGGTTTCCAGTTGTCCCTGCAGGTTTCCATGTGTCTCTCCAGTTGTCCATCCTTAAAACCAGGTGTCTGTCTGGCCCTCCACATACCCATCCGTCTCTCCAGGTGTCCATCCGTCTCTCCAGGAGTCCATGTCTATCACCACGTGTCCACCTATCCCTCCAGGTGTCCATCCATCCCTCCAGGTGTCCATCCATCATCCTTGGTGTCCTTCTCTCCCTACTGGTGTCCATCTATTTGATAAAACCAGGTGTCCATGTGTCCCTCCAGATGTCCATCTGTCCCTCCAGGTGTCGATCCATCCATCTCTCCAGGCGTCTATGGCTCTCACCACATGTCCGTCTCTCCCTCCACATCTCCATCCATCCCACCAGGTGTCCATCCATCATTCCAGGTATCCATCTGGCCCAGCTGGTGTCCATCTGTCCCACGAGATGTCCATCTGTCCAAACGAGGTGTCCGTTTGTTCCTCCAGCTGTCCATATTTCTCTCCAGATCTCTATCCGTTAAACAGGTGTTCGTCTGTCCCTCCACGTGTCCATCCATCCATCCACCCAACTCTCCAGGTGTCCATGTGTCTCGCCATGTTTCCATCTATCCCTCCAGGAGTCCCTCTGTCCCACCAGGTGTCCGTCCCTCACTCCATGTGTCCCTCATTCCCAACCGATATGCTTCGATCTTTACAACCAGATGTCCATCTGTCCAATGAGTTTTCCATCTTTCCCTCTAGGTTTCCATGTGTCCCACCAGTCTTCCGTCCGTCAAACCAGGTGTCCGTAAGTCCCTCCGTCCATCTCTCCAGGTGTCGATGCGTGTCACCACGTATCCATCTCAGCCTCCAGATGTCCATCTGTCCTAGCTGGTTTCCACCTTTCTCTAGAGCCAGGTGTCCCTCTGTCCCACCAGATGTGTCCAACAAGGTGTCCATCTGTCCCTCCAGGTGTCCATCCATCACTCCAGGTGTCGATCTGTCCCAAGCGGTTTCCATCTATTTGATACAACCAGGTGTCCGTTTGTCCCACGAGATGTCCATCTGTCCAAGGCGGTGTCCATTTGTCCTTGCAGCTCGTCTATCCATCACTCCAGGTGTCCCTTTTTCCAACGAGGTGTCCATTTGTCACTCCAGATGTCCATGTGTCCCTCCAGTTGTCCATCCGTCAAAACAGGTGTCCGTCTGTTCTCTCCACGTGTCCATCCATCCATCCATCCATCCATCCATCCCTCCAGGTGTCCATCCATCACTCCAGGTGTCCATCCATCACTCCAGGTGTCCATTCATTACTGCAGGTGTCCATTTGTCTCACGAGACGTCCATCTGTCCAACGAGGTATCTATCTGACCCAGCAGGTTTCCATGTGTTTCTCCACTTGTCCATCCTTCAAAGCAGGGGTCCCTCTCACCCTCCAGGTGTCCATCTGTCCCTCCACCTGTCCATCCATCCATCACTGCTGGTGTCGATCTGTCCCAAGCGGTTTCCATCTATTTGATACAACCAGGTGTCCGTTTGTCCCACGAGATGTCCATCTCTCCAACACGGTGTCCATCTCTCCCTCCAGGTGTCCATGCGTCCCAGCAATTGTCCAACCTTCAAACCAGGTGTCCGTCTGTCCCTCCATGTGTCCGTCCATCCATCTCTCCAGGTGGCCATGTCTCTCACGATGTGTCCATCTCTTCCTCCCGGTGTCCCTCTGTCCCACGAGATATCCATCTGTCCATTGAGGTTTCCAGTTGTCCCTCCAGGTTTCCATGTGTCTCTCCAGTTGTCCATCCTTAAAACCAGGTGTCTGTCTGGCCCTCCACATACCCATCCGTCTCTCCAGGTGTCCATCCATCTCTCCAGGAGTCCATGTCTATCACCACGTGTCCACCTATCCCTCCAGGTGTCCATCCATCCCTCCAGGTGTCCATCCATCCCTCCAGGTGTCCATCCATCATCCTTGGTGTCCTTCTCTCCCTACTGGTGTCCATCTATTTGATAAAACCAGGTGTCCATGTGTCCCTCCAGATGTCCATCTGTCCCTCCAGGTGTCGATCCATCCATCTCTCCAGGCGTCTATGGCTCTCACCACATGTCCGTCTCTCCCTCCACATCTCCATCCATCCCACCAGGTGTCCATCCATCATTCCAGGTATCCATCTGGCCCAGCTGGTGTCCATCTGTCCCACGAGATGTCCATCTGTCCAAACGAGGTGTCCGTTTGTTCCTCCAGCTGTCCATATTTCTCTCCAGATCTCTATCCGTTAAACAGGTGTTCGTCTGTCCCTCCACGTGTCCATCCATCCATCCACCCAACTCTCCAGGTGTCCATGTGTCTCGCCATGTTTCCATCTATCCCTCCAGGAGTCCCTCTGTCCCACCAGGTGTCCGTCCCTCACTCCATGTGTCCCTCTGTCCCAACCGATATGCTTCGATCTTTACAACCAGATGTTCATCTGTCCAACGAGTTTTCCATCTTTCCCTCTAGGTTTCCATGTGTCCCACCAGTCTTCCGTCCGTCAAACCAGGTGTCCGTAAGTCCGTCCGTCCATCTCTCCAGGTGTCGATGTGTGTCACCACGTATCCATCTCAGCCTCCAGATGTCCATCTATCCTAGCTGGTTTCCACCTTTCTCTAGAGCCAGGTGTCCCTCTGTCCCACCAGATGTGTCCAACAAGGTGTCCATCTGTCCCTCCAGGTGTCCATCCATCACTCCAGGTGTCGATCTGTCCCAAGCGGTTTCCATCTATTTGATACAACCAGGTGTCCGTTTGTCCCACGAGATGTCCATCTCTCCAACACGGTGTCCATCTCTCCCTCCAGGTGTCCATGCGTCCCAGCAATTGTCCAACCTTCAAACCAGGTGTCCGTCTGTCCCTCCATGTGTCCGTCCATCCATCTCTCCAGGTGGCCATGTCTCTCACGATGTGTCCATCTCTTCCTCCAGGTGTCCCTCTGTCCCACGAGATATCCATCTGTCCATTGAGGTTTCCAGTTGTCCCTCCAGGTTTCCATGTGTCTCTCCAGTTGTCCATCCTTAAAACCAGGTGTCTGTCTGGCCCTCCACATACCCATCCGTCTCTCCAGGTGTCCATCCGTCTCTCCAGGAGTCCATGTCTATCACCACGTGTCCACCTATCCCTCCAGGTGTCCATCCATCCCTCCAGGTGTCCATCCATCATCCTTGGTGTCCTTCTCTCCCTACTGGTGTCCATCTATTTGATAAAACCAGGTGTCCATGTGTCCCTCCAGATGTCCATCTGTCCCTCCAGGTGTCGATCCATCCATCTCTCCAGGCGTCTATGGCTCTCACCACATGTCCGTCTCTCCCTCCACATCTCCATCCATCCCACCAGGTGTCCATCCATCATTCCAGGTATCCATCTGGCCCAGCTGGTGTCCATCTGTCCCACGAGATGTCCATCTGTCCAAACGAGGTGTCCGTTTGTTCCTCCAGCTGTCCATATTTCTCTCCAGATCTCTATCCGTTAAACAGGTGTTCGTCTGTCCCTCCACGTGTCCATCCATCCATCCACCCAACTCTCCAGGTGTCCATGTGTCTCGCCATGTTTCCATCTATCCCTCCAGGAGTCCCTCTGTCCCACCAGGTGTCCGTCCCTCACTCCATGTGTCCCTCTGTCCCAACCGATATGCTTCGATCTTTACAACCAGATGTCCATCTGTCCAACGAGTTTTCCATCTTTCCCTCTAGGTTTCCATGTGTCCCACCAGTCTTCCGTCCGTCAAACCAGGTGTCCGTAAGTCCCTCCGTCCATCTCTCCAGGTGTCGATGCGTGTCACCACGTATCCATCTCAGCCTCCAGATGTCCATCTGTCCTAGCTGGTTTCCACCTTTCTCTAGAGCCAGGTGTCCATCTGTCCCACCAGATGTGTCCAACAAGGTGTCCCTCTGTCCCTCCAGGTGTCCATCCATCACTCCAGGTGTCGATCTGTCCCAAGCGGTTTCCATCTATTTGATACAACCAGGTGTCCGTTTGTCCCACGAGATGTCCATCTGTCCAAGGCGGTGTCCATCTGTCCTTGCAGCTCGTCTATCCATCACTCCAGGTGTCCCTTTTTCCAACGAGGTGTCCATTTGTCACTCCAGATGTCCATGTGTCCCTCCAGTTGTCCATCCGTCAAAACAGGTGTCCGTCTGTTCTCTCCACGTGTCCGTCCATCCATCCATCCATCCATCCATCCATCCATCCATCCATCCATCACTCCAGGTGTCCATCCATCACTCCAGGTGTCCATTCATTACTGCAGGTGTCCATTTGTCTCACGAGACGTCCATCTGTCCAACGAGGTATCTATCTGACCCAGCAGGTTTCCATGTGTTTCTCCACTTGTCCATCCTTCAAAGCAGGGGTCCCTCTCACCCTCCAGGTGTCCATCTGTCCCTCCACCTGTCCATCCATCCATCACTGCTGGTGTCGATCTGTCCCAAGCGGTTTCCATCTATTTGATACAACCAGGTGTCCGTTTGTCCCACGAGATGTCCATCTCTCCAACACGGTGTCCATCTCTCCCTCCAGGTGTCCATGCGTCCCAGCAATTGTCCAACCTTCAAACCAGGTGTCCGTCTGTCCCTCCATGTGTCCGTCCATCCATCTCTCCAGGTGGCCATGTCTCTCACGATGTGTCCATCTCTTCCTCCAGGTGTCCCTCTGTCCCACGAGATATCCATCTGTCCACTGAGGTTTCCAGTTGTCCCTCCAGGTTTCCATGTGTCTCTCCAGTTGTCCATCCTTAAAACCAGGTGTCTGTCTGGCCCTCCACATACCCATCCGTCTCTCCAGGTGTCCATCCATCTCTCCAGGAGTCCATGTCTATCACCACGTGTCCACCTATCCCTCCAGGTGTCCATCCATCCCTTCAGGTGTCCATCCATCCCTCCAGGTGTCCATCCATCATCCTTGGTGTCCTTCTCTCCCTACTGGTGTCCATCTATTTGATAAAACCAGGTGTCCATGTGTCCCTCCAGATGTCCATCTGTCCCTCCAGGTGTCGATCCATCCATCTCTCCAGGCGTCTATGGCTCTCACCACATGTCCGTCTCTCCCTCCACATCTCCATCCATCCCACCAGGTGTCCATCCATCATTCCAGGTATCCATCTGGCCCAGCTGGTGTCCATCTGTCCCACGAGATGTCCATCTGTCCAAACGAGGTGTCCGTTTGTTCCTCCAGCTGTCCATATTTCTCTCCAGATCTCTATCTGTTAAACAGGTGTTCGTCTGTCCCTCCACGTGTCCATCCATCCATCCACCCAACTCTCCAGGTGTCCATGTGTCTCGCCATGTTTCCATCTATCCCTCCAGGAGTCCCTCTGTCCCACCAGGTGTCCGTCCCTCACTCCATGTGTCCCTCTGTCCCAACCGATACCCTTCGATCTTTACAACCAGATGTCCATCTGTCCAACGAGTTTTCCATCTTTCCCTCTAGGTTTCCATGTGTCCCACCAGTTTTCCATCCGTCAAACCAGGTGTCCGTAAGTCCCTCCGTCCATCTCTCCAGGTGTCGATGCGTGTCACCACGTATCCATCTCAGCCTCCAGATGTCCATCCGTCCTAGCTGGTTTCCACCTTTCTCTAGAGCCAGGTGTCCCTCTGTCCCACCAGATGTGTCCAACAAGGTGTCCATCTGTCCCTCCAGGTGTCCATCCATCACTCCAGGTGTCGATCTGTCCCAAGCGGTTTCCATCTATTTGATACAACCAGGTGTCCGTTTGTCCCACGAGATGTCCATCTGTCCAAGGCGGTGTCCATCTGTCCTTCCAGCTCGTCTATCCATCACTCCAGGTGTCCCTTTTTCCAACGAGGTGTCCATTTGTCACTCCAGATGTCCATGTGTCCCTCCAGTTGTCCATCCGTCAAAACAGGTGTCCGTCTGTTCTCTCCACGTGTCCATCCATCCATCCATCCATCCATCCATCCCTCCAGGTGTCCATCCATCACTCCAGGTGTCCATCCATCACTCCAGGTGTCCATTTGTCTCACGAGACGTCCATCTGTCCAACGAGGTATCTATCTGACCCAGCAGGTTTCCATGTGTTTCTCCACTTGTCCATCCTTCAAAGCAGGGGTCCCTCTCACCCTCCAGGTGTCCATCTGTCCCTCCACCTGTCCATCCATCCATCACTGCTGGTGTCGATCTGTCCCAAGCGGTTTCCATCTATTTGATACAACCAGGTGTCCGTTTGTCCCACGAGATGTCCATCTCTCCAACACGGTGTCCATCTCTCCCTCCAGGTGTCCATGCGTCCCAGCAATTGTCCAACCTTCAAACCAGGTGTCCGTCTGTCCCTCCATGTGTCCGTCCATCCATCTCTCCAGGTGGCCATGTCTCTCACGATGTGTCCATCTCTTCCTCCAGGTGTCCCTCTGTCCCACGAGATATCCATCTGTCCACTGAGGTTTCCAGTTGTCCCTCCAGGTTTCCATGTGTCTCTCCAGTTGTCCATCCTTAAAACCAGGTGTCTGTCTGGCCCTCCACATACCCATCCGTCTCTCCAGGTGTCCATCCGTCTCTCCAGGAGTCCATGTCTATCACCACGTGTCCACCTATCCCTCCAGGTGTCCATCCATCCCTCCAGGTGTCCATCCATCATCCTTGGTGTCCTTCTCTCCCTACTGGTGTCCATCTATTTGATAAAACCAGGTGTCCATGTGTCCCTCCAGATGTCCATCTGTCCCTCCAGGTGTCGATCCATCCATCTCTCCAGGCGTCTATGGCTCTCACCACATGTCCGTCTCTCCCTCCACATCTCCATCCATCCCACCAGGTGTCCATCCATCATTCCAGGTATCCATCTGGCCCAGCTGGTGTCCATCTGTCCCACGAGATGTCCATCTGTCCAAACGAGGTGTCCGTTTGTTCCTCCAGCTGTCCATATTTCTCTCCAGATCTCTATCCGTTAAACAGGTGTTCGTCTGTCCCTCCATGTGTCCATCCATCCATCCACCCAACTCTCCAGGTGTCCATGTGTCTCGCCATGTTTCCATCTATCCCTCCAGGAGTCCCTCTGTCCCACCAGGTGTCCGTCCCTCACTCCATGTGTCCCTCTGTCCCAACCGATACCCTTCGATCTTTACAACCAGATGTCCATCTGTCCAACGAGTTTTCCATCTTTCCCTCTAGGTTTCCATGTGTCCCACCAGTTTTCCATCCGTCAAACCAGGTGTCCGTAAGTCCCTCCGTCCATCTCTCCAGGTGTCGATGCGTGTCACCACGTATCCATCTCAGCCTCCAGATGTCCATCCGTCCTAGCTGGTTTCCACCTTTCTCTAGAGCCAGGTGTCCATCTGTCCCACCAGATGTGTCCAACAAGGTGTCCCTCTGTCCCTCCAGGTGTCCATCCATCACTCCAGGTGTCGATCTGTCCCAAGCGGTTTCCATCTATTTGATACAACCAGGTGTCCGTTTGTCCCACGAGATGTCCATCTGTCCAAGGCGGTGTCCATCTGTCCTTGCAGCTCGTCTATCCATCACTCCAGGTGTCCCTTTTTCCAACGAGGTGTCCATTTGTCACTCCAGATGTCCATGTGTCCCTCCAGTTGTCCATCCGTCAAAACAGGTGTCCGTCTGTTCTCTCCACGTGTCCGTCCATCCATCCATCCATCCATCCATCCATACATCCATCCATCCATCCATCCATCACTCCAGGTGTCCATCCATCACTCCAGGTGTCCATTCATTACTGCAGGTGTCCATTTGTCTCACGAGACGTCCATCTGTCCAACGAGGTATCTATCTGACCCAGCAGGTTTCCATGTGTTTCTCCACTTGTCCATCCTTCAAAGCAGGGGTCCCTCTCACCCTCCAGGTGTCCATCTGTCCCTCCACCTGTCCATCCATCCATCACTGCTGGTGTCGATCTGTCCCAAGCGGTTTCCATCTATTTGATACAACCAGGTGTCCGTTTGTCCCACGAGATGTCCATCTCTCCAACACGGTGTCCATCTCTCCCTCCAGGTGTCCATGCGTCCCAGCAATTGTCCAACCTTCAAACCAGGTGTCCGTCTGTCCCTCCATGTGTCCGTCCATCCATCTCTCCAGGTGGCCATGTCTCTCACGATGTGTCCATCTCTTCCTCCAGGTGTCCCTCTGTCCCACGAGATATCCATCTGTCCACTGAGGTTTCCAGTTGTCCCTCCAGGTTTCCATGTGTCTCTCCAGTTGTCCATCCTTAAAACCAGGTGTCTGTCTGGCCCTCCACATACCCATCCGTCTCTCCAGGTGTCCATCCATCTCTCCAGGAGTCCATGTCTATCACCACGTGTCCACCTATCCCTCCAGGTGTCCATCCATCCCTTCAGGTGTCCATCCATCCCTCCAGGTGTCCATCCATCATCCTTGGTGTCCTTCTCTCCCTACTGGTGTCCATCTATTTGATAAAACCAGGTGTCCATGTGTCCCTCCAGATGTCCATCTGTCCCTCCAGGTGTCGATCCATCCATCTCTCCAGGCGTCTATGGCTCTCACCACATGTCCGTCTCTCCCTCCACATCTCCATCCATCCCACCAGGTGTCCATCCATCATTCCAGGTATCCATCTGGCCCAGCTGGTGTCCATCTGTCCCACGAGATGTCCATCTGTCCAAACGAGGTGTCCGTTTGTTCCTCCAGCTGTCCATATTTCTCTCCAGATCTCTATCTGTTAAACAGGTGTTCGTCTGTCCCTCCACGTGTCCATCCATCCATCCACCCAACTCTCCAGGTGTCCATGTGTCTCGCCATGTTTCCATCTATCCCTCCAGGAGTCCCTCTGTCCCACCAGGTGTCCGTCCCTCACTCCATGTGTCCCTCTGTCCCAACCGATACCCTTCGATCTTTACAACCAGATGTCCATCTGTCCAACGAGTTTTCCATCTTTCCCTCTAGGTTTCCATGTGTCCCACCAGTTTTCCATCCGTCAAACCAGGTGTCCGTAAGTCCCTCCGTCCATCTCTCCAGGTGTCGATGCGTGTCACCACGTATCCATCTCAGCCTCCAGATGTCCATCCGTCCTAGCTGGTTTCCACCTTTCTCTAGAGCCAGGTGTCCCTCTGTCCCACCAGGTGTCCATCCATCACTCCAGGTGTCGATCTGTCCCAAGCGGTTTCCATCTATTTGATACAACCAGGTGTCCGTTTGTCCCACGAGATGTCCATCTGTCCAAGGCGGTGTCCATCTGTCCTTCCAGCTCGTCTATCCATCACTCCAGGTGTCCCTTTTTCCAACGAGGTGTCCATTTGTCACTCCAGATGTCCATGTGTCCCTCCAGTTGTCCATCCGTCAAAACAGGTGTCCGTCTGTTCTCTCCACGTGTCCATCCATCCATCCATCCATCCATCCCTCCAGGTGTCCATCCATCACTCCAGGTGTCCATTCATTACTGCAGGTGTCCATTTGTCTCACGAGACGTCCATCTGTCCAACGAGGTATCTATCTGACCCAGCAGGTTTCCATGTGTTTCTCCACTTGTCCATCCTTCAAAGCAGGGGTCCCTCTCACCCTCCAGGTGTCCATCTGTCCCTCCACCTGTCCATCCATCCATCACTGCTGGTGTCGATCTGTCCCAAGCGGTTTCCATCTATTTGATACAACCAGGTGTCCGTTTGTCCCACGAGATGTCCATCTCTCCAACACGGTGTCCATCTCTCCCTCCAGGTGTCCATGCGTCCCAGCAATTGTCCAACCTTCAAACCAGGTGTCCGTCTGTCCCTCCATGTGTCCGTCCATCCATCTCTCCAGGTGGCCATGTCTCTCACGATGTGTCCATCTCTTCCTCCAGGTGTCCCTCTGTCCCACGAGATATCCATCTGTCCACTGAGGTTTCCAGTTGTCCCTCCAGGTTTCCATGTGTCTCTCCAGTTGTCCATCCTTAAAACCAGGTGTCTGTCTGGCCCTCCACATACCCATCCGTCTCTCCAGGTGTCCATCCGTCTCTCCAGGAGTCCATGTCTATCACCACGTGTCCACCTATCCCTCCAGGTGTCCATCCATCCCTCCAGGTGTCCATCCATCATCCTTGGTGTCCTTCTCTCCCTACTGGTGTCCATCTATTTGATAAAACCAGGTGTCCATGTGTCCCTCCAGATGTCCATCTGTCCCTCCAGGTGTCGATCCATCCATCTCTCCAGGCGTCTATGGCTCTCACCACATGTCCGTCTCTCCCTCCACATCTCCATCCATCCCACCAGGTGTCCATCCATCATTCCAGGTATCCATCTGGCCCAGCTGGTGTCCATCTGTCCCACGAGATGTCCATCTGTCCAAACGAGGTGTCCGTTTGTTCCTCCAGCTGTCCATATTTCTCTCCAGATCTCTATCCGTTAAACAGGTGTTCGTCTGTCCCTCCATGTGTCCATCCATCCATCCACCCAACTCTCCAGGTGTCCATGTGTCTCGCCATGTTTCCATCTATCCCTCCAGGAGTCCCTCTGTCCCACCAGGTGTCCGTCCCTCACTCCATGTGTCCCTCTGTCCCAACCGATACCCTTCGATCTTTACAACCAGATGTCCATCTGTCCAACGAGTTTTCCATCTTTCCCTCTAGGTTTCCATGTGTCCCACCAGTTTTCCATCCGTCAAACCAGGTGTCCGTAAGTCCCTCCGTCCATCTCTCCAGGTGTCGATGCGTGTCACCACGTATCCATCTCAGCCTCCAGATGTCCATCCGTCCTAGCTGGTTTCCACCTTTCTCTAGAGCCAGGTGTCCATCTGTCCCACCAGATGTGTCCAACAAGGTGTCCATCTGTCCCTCCAGGTGTCCATCCATCACTCCAGGTGTCGATCTGTCCCAAGCGGTTTCCATCTATTTGATACAACCAGGTGTCCGTTTGTCCCACGAGATGTCCATCTGTCCAAGGCGGTGTCCATCTGTCCTTCCAGCTCGTCTATCCATCACTCCAGGTGTCCCTTTTTCCAACGAGGTGTCCATTTGTCACTCCAGATGTCCATGTGTCCCTCCAGTTGTCCATCCGTCAAAACAGGTGTCCGTCTGTTCTCTCCACGTGTCCATCCATCCATCCATCCATCCATCCCTCCAGGTGTCCATCCATCACTCCAGGTGTCCATTCATTACTGCAGGTGTCCATTTGTCTCACGAGACGTCCATCTGTCCAACGAGGTATCTATCTGACCCAGCAGGTTTCCATGTGTTTCTCCACTTGTCCATCCTTCAAAGCAGGGGTCCCTCTCACCCTCCAGGTGTCCATCTGTCCCTCCACCTGTCCATCCATCCATCACTGCTGGTGTCGATCTGTCCCAAGTGGTTTCCATCTATTTGATACAACCAGGTGTCCGTTTGTCCCACGAGATGTCCATCTCTCCAACACGGTGTCCATCTCTCCCTCCAGGTGTCCATGCGTCCCAGCAATTGTCCAACCTTCAAACCAGGTGTCCGTCTGTCCCTCCATGTGTCCGTCCATCCATCTCTCCAGGTGGCCATGTCTCTCACGATGTGTCCATCTCTTCCTCCAGGTGTCCCTCTGTCCCACGAGATATCCATCTGTCCACTGAGGTTTCCAGTTGTCCCTCCAGGTTTCCATGTGTCTCTCCAGTTGTCCATCCTTAAAACCAGGTGTCTGTCTGGCCCTCCACATACCCATCCGTCTCTCCAGGTGTCCATCCATCTCTCCAGGAGTCCATGTCTATCACCACGTGTCCACCTATCCCTCCAGGTGTCCATCCATCCCTTCAGGTGTCCATCCATCCCTCCAGGTGTCCATCCATCATCCTTGGTGTCCTTCTCTCCCTACTGGTGTCCATCTATTTGATAAAACCAGGTGTCCATGTGTCCCTCCAGATGTCCATCTGTCCCTCCAGGTGTCGATCCATCCATCTCTCCAGGCGTCTATGGCTCTCACCACATGTCCGTCTCTCCCTCCACATCTCCATCCATCCCACCAGGTGTCCATCCATCATTCCAGGTATCCATCTGGCCCAGCTGGTGTCCATCTGTCCCACGAGATGTCCATCTGTCCAAACGAGGTGTCCGTTTGTTCCTCCAGCTGTCCATATTTCTCTCCAGATCTCTATCTGTTAAACAGGTGTTCGTCTGTCCCTCCACGTGTCCATCCATCCATCCACCCAACTCTCCAGGTGTCCATGTGTCTCGCCATGTTTCCATCTATCCCTCCAGGAGTCCCTCTGTCCCACCAGGTGTCCGTCCCTCACTCCATGTGTCCCTCTGTCCCAACCGATACCCTTCGATCTTTACAACCAGATGTCCATCTGTCCAACGAGTTTTCCATCTTTCCCTCTAGGTTTCCATGTGTCCCACCAGTTTTCCGTCCGTCAAACCAGGTGTCCGTAAGTCCCTCCGTCCATCTCTCCAGGTGTCGATGCGTGTCACCACGTATCCATCTCAGCCTCCAGATGTCCATCCGTCCTAGCTGGTTTCCACCTTTCTCTAGAGCCAGGTGTCCCTCTGTCCCACCAGATGTGTCCAACAAGGTGTCCATCTGTCCCTCCAGGTGTCCATCCATCACTCCAGGTGTCGATCTGTCCCAAGCGGTTTCCATCTATTTGATACAACCAGGTGTCCGTTTGTCCCACGAGATGTCCATCTGTCCAAGGCGGTGTCCATCTGTCCTTGCAGCTCGTCTATCCATCACTCCAGGTGTCCCTTTTTCCAACGAGGTGTCCATTTGTCACTCCAGATGTCCATGTGTCCCTCCAGTTGTCCATCCGTCAAAACAGGTGTCCGTCTGTTCTCTCCACGTGTCCATCCATCCATCCATCCATCCCTCCAGGTGTCCATCCATCACTCCAGGTGTCCATTCATTACTGCAGGTGTCCATTTGTCTCACGAGACGTCCATCTGTCCAACGAGGTATCTATCTGACCCAGCAGGTTTCCATGTGTTTCTCCACTTGTCCATCCTTCAAAGCAGGGGTCCCTCTCACCCTCCAGGTGTCCATCTGTCCCTCCACCTGTCCATCCATCCATCACTGCTGGTGTCGATCTGTCCCAAGCGGTTTCCATCTATTTGATACAACCAGGTGTCCGTTTGTCCCACGAGATGTCCATCTCTCCAACACGGTGTCCATCTCTCCCTCCAGGTGTCCATGCGTCCCAGCAATTGTCCAACCTTCAAACCAGGTGTCCGTCTGTCCCTCCATGTGTCCGTCCATCCATCTCTCCAGGTGGCCATGTCTCTCACGATGTGTCCATCTCTTCCTCCAGGTGTCCCTCTGTCCCACGAGATATCCATCTGTCCACTGAGGTTTCCAGTTGTCCCTCCAGGTTTCCATGTGTCTCTCCAGTTGTCCATCCTTAAAACCAGGTGTCTGTCTGGCCCTCCACATACCCATCCGTCTCTCCAGGTGTCCATCCGTCTCTCCAGGAGTCCATGTCTATCACCACGTGTCCACCTATCCCTCCAGGTGTCCATCCATCCCTCCAGGTGTCCATCCATCATCCTTGGTGTCCTTCTCTCCCTACTGGTGTCCATCTATTTGATAAAACCAGGTGTCCATGTGTCCCTCCAGATGTCCATCTGTCCCTCCAGGTGTCGATCCATCCATCTCTCCAGGCGTCTATGGCTCTCACCACATGTCCGTCTCTCCCTCCACATCTCCATCCATCCCACCAGGTGTCCATCCATCATTCCAGGTATCCATCTGGCCCAGCTGGTGTCCATCTGTCCCACGAGATGTCCATCTGTCCAAACGAGGTGTCCGTTTGTTCCTCCAGCTGTCCATATTTCTCTCCAGATCTCTATCCGTTAAACAGGTGTTCGTCTGTCCCTCCACGTGTCCATCCATCCATCCACCCAACTCTCCAGGTGTCCATGTGTCTCGCCATGTTTCCATCTATCCCTCCAGGAGTCCCTCTGTCCCACCAGGTGTCCGTCCCTCACTCCATGTGTCCCTCTGTCCCAACCGATACCCTTCGATCTTTACAACCAGATGTCCATCTGTCCAACGAGTTTTCCATCTTTCCCTCTAGGTTTCCATGTGTCCCACCAGTTTTCCATCCGTCAAACCAGGTGTCCGTAAGTCCCTCCGTCCATCTCTCCAGGTGTCGATGCGTGTCACCACGTATCCATCTCAGCCTCCAGATGTCCATCCGTCCTAGCTGGTTTCCACCTTTCTCTAGAGCCAGGTGTCCCTCTGTCCCACCAGATGTGTCCAACAAGGTGTCCATCTGTCCCTCCAGGTGTCCATCCATCACTCCAGGTGTCGATCTGTCCCAAGCGGTTTCCATCTATTTGATACAACCAGGTGTCCGTTTGTCCCACGAGATGTCCATCTGTCCAAGGCGGTGTCCATCTGTCCTTCCAGCTCGTCTATCCATCACTCCAGGTGTCCCTTTTTCCAACGAGGTGTCCATTTGTCACTCCAGATGTCCATGTGTCCCTCCAGTTGTCCATCCGTCAAAACAGGTGTCCGTCTGTTCTCTCCACGTGTCCATCCATCCATCCATCCATCCATCCCTCCAGGTGTCCATCCATCACTCCAGGTGTCCATTCATTACTGCAGGTGTCCATTTGTCTCACGAGACGTCCATCTGTCCAACGAGGTATCTATCTGACCCAGCAGGTTTCCATGTGTTTCTCCACTTGTCCATCCTTCAAAGCAGGGGTCCCTCTCACCCTCCAGGTGTCCATCTGTCCCTCCACCTGTCCATCCATCCATCACTGCTGGTGTCGATCTGTCCCAAGCGGTTTCCATCTATTTGATACAACCAGGTGTCCGTTTGTCCCACGAGATGTCCATCTCTCCAACACGGTGTCCATCTCTCCCTCCAGGTGTCCATGCGTCCCAGCAATTGTCCAACCTTCAAACCAGGTGTCCGTCTGTCCCTCCATGTGTCCGTCCATCCATCTCTCCAGGTGGCCATGTCTCTCACGATGTGTCCATCTCTTCCTCCAGGTGTCCCTCTGTCCCACGAGATATCCATCTGTCCATTGAGGTTTCCAGTTGTCCCTCCAGGTTTCCATGTGTCTCTCCAGTTGTCCATCCTTAAAACCAGGTGTCTGTCTGGCCCTCCACATACCCATCCGTCTCTCCAGGTGTCCATCCATCTCTCCAGGAGTCCATGTCTATCACCACGTGTCCACCTATCCCTCCAGGTGTCCATCCATCCCTCCAGGTGTCCATCCATCATCCTTGGTGTCCTTCTCTCCCTACTGGTGTCCATCTATTTGATAAAACCAGGTGTCCATGTGTCCCTCCAGATGTCCATCTGTCCCTCCAGGTGTCGATCCATCCATCTCTCCAGGCGTCTATGGCTCTCACCACATGTCCGTCTCTCCCTCCACATCTCCATCCATCCCACCAGGTGTCCATCCATCATTCCAGGTATCCATCTGGCCCAGCTGGTGTCCATCTGTCCCACGAGATGTCCATCTGTCCAAACGAGGTGTCCGTTTGTTCCTCCAGCTGTCCATATTTCTCTCCAGATCTCTATCCGTTAAACAGGTGTTCGTCTGTCCCTCCACGTGTCCATCCATCCATCCACCCAGCTCTCCAGGTGTCCATGTGTCTCGCCATGTTTCCATCTATCCCTCCAGGAGTCCCTCTGTCCCACCAGGTGTCCGTCCCTCACTCCATGTGTCCCTCTGTCCCAACCGATATGCTTCGATCTTTACAACCAGATGTCCATCTGTCCAACGAGTTTTCCATCTTTCCCTCTAGGTTTCCATGTGTCCCACCAGTTTTCCATCCGTCAAACCAGGTGTCCGTAAGTCTGTCCGTCCATCTCTCCAGGTGTCGATGCGTGTCACCACGTATCCATCTCAGCCTCCAGATGTCCATCTGTCCTAGCTGGTTTCCACCTTTCTCTAGAGCCAGGTGTCCCTCTGTCCCACCAGATGTGTCCAACAAGGTGTCCATCTGTCCCTCCAGGTGTCCATCCATCACTGCTGGTGTCGATCTGTCCCAAGCGGTTTCCATCTATTTGATACAACCAGGTGTCCGTTTGTCCCACGAGATGTCCATCTGTCCAAGGCGGTGTCCATTTGTCCTTGCAGCTCGTCTATCCATCACTCCAGGTGTCCCTTTTTCCAACGAGGTGTCCATTTGTCACTCCAGATGTCCATGTGTCCCTCCAGTTGTCCATCCGTCAAAACAGGTGTCCGTCTGTTCTCTCCACGTGTCCATCCATCCATCCATCCATCCATCCCTCCAGGTGTCCATCCATCACTCCAGGTGTCCATTCATTACTGCAGGTGTCCATTTGTCTCACGAGACGTCCATCTGTCCAACGAGGTATCTATCTGACCCAGCAGGTTTCCATGTGTTTCTCCACTTGTCCATCCTTCAAAGCAGGGGTCCCTCTCACCCTCCAGGTGTCCATCTGTCCCTCCACCTGTCCATCCATCCATCACTGCTGGTGTCGATCTGTCCCAAGCGGTTTCCATCTATTTGATACAACCAGGTGTCCGTTTGTCCCACGAGATGTCCATCTCTCCAACACGGTGTCCATCTCTCCCTCCAGGTGTCCATGCGTCCCAGCAATTGTCCAACCTTCAAACCAGGTGTCCGTCTGTCCCTCCATGTGTCCGTCCATCCATCTCTCCAGGTGGCCATGTCTCTCACGATGTGTCCATCTCTTCCTCCAGGTGTCCCTCTGTCCCACGAGATATCCATCTGTCCATTGAGGTTTCCAGTTGTCCCTCCAGGTTTCCATGTGTCTCTCCAGTTGTCCATCCTTAAAACCAGGTGTCTGTCTGGCCCTCCACATACCCATCCGTCTCTCCAGGTGTCCATCCATCTCTCCAGGAGTCCATGTCTATCACCACGTGTCCACCTATCCCTCCAGGTGTCCATCCATCCCTCCAGGTGTCCATCCATCATCCTTGGTGTCCTTCTCTCCCTACTGGTGTCCATCTATTTGATAAAACCAGGTGTCCATGTGTCCCTCCAGATGTCCATCTGTCCCTCCAGGTGTCGATCCATCCATCTCTCCAGGCGTCTATGGCTCTCACCACATGTCCGTCTCTCCCTCCACATCTCCATCCATCCCACCAGGTGTCCATCCATCATTCCAGGTATCCATCTGGCCCAGCTGGTGTCCATCTGTCCCACGAGATGTCCATCTGTCCAAACGAGGTGTCCGTTTGTTCCTCCAGCTGTCCATATTTCTCTCCAGATCTCTATCCGTTAAACAGGTGTTCGTCTGTCCCTCCACGTGTCCATCCATCCATCCACCCAGCTCTCCAGGTGTCCATGTGTCTCGCCATGTTTCCATCTATCCCTCCAGGAGTCCCTCTGTCCCACCAGGTGTCCGTCCCTCACTCCATGTGTCCCTCTGTCCCAACCGATATGCTTCGATCTTTACAACCAGATGTCCATCTGTCCAACGAGTTTTCCATCTTTCCCTCTAGGTTTCCATGTGTCCCACCAGTTTTCCATCCGTCAAACCAGGTGTCCGTAAGTCCCTCCGTCCATCTCTCCAGGTGTCGATGCGTGTCACCACGTATCCATCTCAGCCTCCAGATGTCCATCTGTCCTAGCTGGTTTCCACCTTTCTCTAGAGCCAGGTGTCCCTCTGTCCCACCAGATGTGTCCAACAAGGTGTCCATCTGTCCCTCCAGGTGTCCATCCATCACTCCAGGTGTCGATCTGTCCCAAGCGGTTTCCATCTATTTGATACAACCAGGTGTCCGTTTGTCCCACGAGATGTCCATCTGTCCAAGGCGGTGTCCATCTGTCCTTGCAGCTCGTCTATCCATCACTCCAGGTGTCCCTTTTTCCAACGAGGTGTCCATTTGTCACTCCAGATGTCCATGTGTCCCTCCAGTTGTCCATCCGTCAAAACAGGTGTCCGTCTGTTCTCTCCACGTGTCCATCCATCCATCCATCCATCCATCCCTCCAGGTGTCCATCCATCACTCCAGGTGTCCATTCATTACTGCAGGTGTCCATTTGTCTCACGAGACGTCCATCTGTCCAACGAGGTATCTATCTGACCCAGCAGGTTTCCATGTGTTTCTCCACTTGTCCATCCTTCAAAGCAGGGGTCCCTCTCACCCTCCAGGTGTCCATCTGTCCCTCCACCTGTCCATCCATCCATCACTGCTGGTGTCGATCTGTCCCAAGCGGTTTCCATCTATTTGATACAACCAGGTGTCCGTTTGTCCCACGAGATGTCCATCTCTCCAACACGGTGTCCATCTCTCCCTCCAGGTGTCCATGCGTCCCAGCAATTGTCCAACCTTCAAACCAGGTGTCCGTCTGTCCCTCCCTGTGTCCGTCCATCCATCTCTCCAGGTGGCCATGTCTCTCACGATGTGTCCATCTCTTCCTCCAGGTGTCCCTCTGTCCCACGAGATATCCATCTGTCCACTGAGGTTTCCAGTTGTCCCTCCAGGTTTCCATGTGTCTCTCCAGTTGTCCATCCTTAAAACCAGGTGTCTGTCTGGCCCTCCACATACCCATCCGTCTCTCCAGGTGTCCATCCGTCTCTCCAGGAGTCCATGTCTATCACCACGTGTCCACCTATCCCTCCAGGTGTCCATCCATCCCTCCAGGTGTCCATCCATCATCCTTGGTGTCCTTCTCTCCCTACTGGTGTCCATCTATTTGATAAAACCAGGTGTCCATGTGTCCCTCCAGATGTCCATCTGTCCCTCCAGGTGTCGATCCATCCATCTCTCCAGGCGTCTATGGCTCTCACCACATGTCCGTCTCTCCCTCCACAACTCCATCCATCCCACCAGGTGTCCATCCATCATTCCAGGTATCCATCTGGCCCAGCTGGTGTCCATCTGTCCCACGAGATGTCCATCTGTCCAAACGAGGTGTCCGTTTGTTCCTCCAGCTGTCCATATTTCTCTCCAGATCTCTGTCCGTTAAACAGGTGTTCGTCTGTCCCTCCACGTGTCCATCCATCCATCCACCCAACTCTCCAGGTGTCCATGTGTCTCGCCATGTTTCCATCTATCCCTCCAGGAGTCCCTCTGTCCCACCAGGTGTCCGTCCCTCACTCCATGTGTCCCTCTGTCCCAACCGATATGCTTCGATCTTTACAACCAGATGTCCATCTGTCCAACGAGTTTTCCATCTTTCCCTCTAGGTTTCCATGTGTCCCACCAGTTTTCCATCCGTCAAACCAGGTGTCCGTAAGTCCCTCCGTCCATCTCTCCAGGTGTCGATGCGTGTCACCACGTATCCATCTCAGCCTCCAGATGTCCATCTGTCCTAGCTGGTTTCCACCTTTCTCTAGAGCCAGGTGTCCCTCTGTCCCACCAGATGTGTCCAACAAGGTGTCCATCTGTCCCTCCAGGTGTCCATCCATCACTCCAGGTGTCGATCTGTCCCAAGCGGTTTCCATCTATTTGATACAACCAGGTGTCCGTTTGTCCCACGAGATGTCCATCTGTCCAAGGCGGTGTCCATCTGTCCTTGCAGCTCGTCTATCCATCACTCCAGGTGTCCCTTTTTCCAACGAGGTGTCCATTTGTCACTCCAGATGTCCATGTGTCCCTCCAGTTGTCCATCCGTCAAAACAGGTGTCCGTCTGTTCTCTCCACGTGTCCATCCATCCATCCATCCATCCATCCCTCCAGGTGTCCATCCATCACTCCAGGTGTCCATTCATTACTGCAGGTGTCCATTTGTCTCACGAGACGTCCATCTGTCCAACGAGGTATCTATCTGACCCAGCAGGTTTCCATGTGTTTCTCCACTTGTCCATCCTTCAAAGCAGGGGTCCCTCTCACCCTCCAGGTGTCCATCTGTCCCTCCACCTGTCCATCCATCCATCACTGCTGGTGTCGATCTGTCCCAAGCGGTTTCCATCTATTTGATACAACCAGGTGTCCGTTTGTCCCACGAGATGTCCATCTCTCCAACACGGTGTCCATCTCTCCCTCCAGGTGTCCATGCGTCCCAGCAATTGTCCAACCTTCAAACCAGGTGTCCGTCTGTCCCTCCATGTGTCCGTCCATCCATCTCTCCAGGTGGCCATGTCTCTCACGATGTGTCCATCTCTTCCTCCAGGTGTCCCTCTGTCCCACGAGATATCCATCTGTCCACTGAGGTTTCCAGTTCTCCCTCCAGGTTTCCATGTGTCTCTCCAGTTGTCCATCCTTAAAACCAGGTGTCTGTCTGGCCCTCCACATACCCATCCGTCTCTCCAGGTGTCCATCCGTCTCTCCAGGAGTCCATGTCTATCACCACGTGTCCACCTATCCCTCCAGGTGTCCATCCATCCCTTCAGGTGTCCATCCATCCCTCCAGGTGTCCATCCATCATCCTTGGTGTCCTTCTCTCCCTACTGGTGTCCATCTATTTGATAAAACCAGGTGTCCATGTGTCCCTCCAGATGTCCATCTGTCCCTCCAGGTGTCGATCCATCCATCTCTCCAGGCGTCTATGGCTCTCACCACATGTCCGTCTCTCCCTCCACATCTCCATCCATCCCACCAGGTGTCCATCCATCATTCCAGGTATCCATCTGGCCCAGCTGGTGTCCATCTGTCCCACGAGATGTCCATCTGTCCAAACGAGGTGTCCGTTTGTTCCTCCAGCTGTCCATATTTCTCTCCAGATCTCTATCCGTTAAACAGGTGTTCGTCTGTCCCTCCACGTGTCCATCCATCCATCCACCCAACTCTCCAGGTGTCCATGTGTCTCGCCATGTTTCCATCTATCCCTCCAGGAGTCCCTCTGTCCCACCAGGTGTCCGTCCCTCACTCCATGTGTCCCTCTGTCCCAACCGATATCCTTCGATCTTTACAACCAGATGTCCATCTGTCCAACGAGTTTTCCATCTTTCCCTCTAGGTTTCCATGTGTCCCACCAGTTTTCCATCCGTCAAACCAGGTGTCCGTAAGTCCGTCTGTCCATCTCTCCAGGTGTCGATGCGTGTCACCACGTATCCATCTCAGCCTCCAGATGTCCATCTGTCCTAGCTGGTTTCCACCTTTCTCTAGAGCCAGGTGTCCCTCTGTCCCACCAGATGTGTCCAACAAGGTGTCCATCTGTCCCTCCAGGTGTCCATCCATCACTCCAGGTGTCGATCTGTCCCAAGCGGTTTCCATCTATTTGATACAACCAGGTGTCCGTTTGTCCCACGAGATGTCCATCTGTCCAAGGCGGTGTCCATCTGTCCTTGCAGCTCGTCTATCCATCACTCCAGGTGTCCCTTTTTCCAACGAGGTGTCCATTTGTCACTCCAGATGTCCATGTGTCCCTCCAGTTGTCCATCCGTCAAAACAGGTGTCCGTCTGTTCTCTCCACGTGTCCATCCATCCATCCATCCATCCATCCCTCCAGGTGTCCATCCATCACTCCAGGTGTCCATTCATTACTGCAGGTGTCCATTTGTCTCACGAGACGTCCATCTGTCCAACGAGGTATCTATCTGACCCAGCAGGTTTCCATGTGTTTCTCCACTTGTCCATCCTTCAAAGCAGGGGTCCCTCTCACCCTCCAGGTGTCCATCTGTCCCTCCACCTGTCCATCCATCCATCACTGCTGGTGTCGATCTGTCCCAAGCGGTTTCCATCTATTTGATACAACCAGGTGTCCGTTTGTCCCACGAGATGTCCATCTCTCCAACATGGTGTCCATCTCTCCCTCCAGGTGTCCATGCGTCCCAGCAATTGTCCAACCTTCAAACCAGGTGTCTGTCTGTCCCTCCATGTGTCCGTCCATCCATCTCTCCAGGTGGCCATGTCTCTCACGATGTGTCCATCTCTTCCTCCAGGTGTCCCTCTGTCCCACGAGATATCCATCTGTCCACTGAGGTTTCCAGTTGTCCCTCCAGGTTTCCATGTGTCTCTCCAGTTGTCCATCCTTAAAACCAGGTGTCTGTCTGGCCCTCCACATACCCATCCGTCTCTCCAGGTGTCCATCCGTCTCTCCAGGAGTCCATGTCTATCACCACGTGTCCACCTATCCCTCCAGGTGTCCATCCATCCCTTCAGGTGTCCATCCATCCCTCCAGGTGTCCATCCATCATCCTTGGTGTCCTTCTCTCCCTACTGGTGTCCATCTATTTGATAAAACCAGGTGTCCATGTGTCCCTCCAGATGTCCATCTGTCCCTCCAGGTGTCGATCCATCCATCTCTCCAGGCGTCTATGGCTCTCACCACATGTCCGTCTCTCCCTCCACATCTCCATCCATCCCACCAGGTGTCCATCCATCATTACAGGTATCCATCTGGCCCAGCTGGTGTCCATCTGTCCCAGGAGATGTCCATCTGTCCAAACGAGGTGTCCGTTTGTTCCTCCAGCTGTCCATATTTCTCTCCAGATCTCTATCCGTTAAACAGGTGTTCGTCTGTCCCTCCACGTGTCCATCCATCCATCCATCCACCCAACTCTCCAGGTGTCCATGTGTCTCGCCATGTTTCCATCTATCCCTCCAGGAATCCCTCTGTCCCACCAGGTGTCCGTCCCTCACTCCATGTGTCCCTCTGTCCCAACCGATATGCTTCGATCTTTACAACCAGATGTCCATCTGTCCAACGAGTTTTCCATCTTTCCCTCTAGGTTTCCATGTGTCCCACCAGTTTTCCATCCGTCAAACCAGGTGTCCGTAAGTCCCTCCGTCCATCTCTCCAGGTGTCGATGCGTGTCACCACGTATCCATCTCAGCCTCCAGATGTCCATCTGTCCTAGCTGGTTTCCACCTTTCTCTAGAGCCAGGTGTCCCTCTGTCCCACCAGATGTGTCCAACAAGGTGTCCATCTGTCCCTCCAGGTGTCCATCCATCACTCCAGGTGTCGATCTGTCCCAAGCGGTTTCCATCTATTTGATACAACCAGGTGTCCGTTTGTCCCACGAGATGTCCATCTGTCCAAGGCGGTGTCCATTTGTCCTTCCAGCTCGTCTATCCATCACTCCAGGTGTCCCTTTTTCCAACGAGGTGTCCATTTGTCACTCCAGATGTCCATGTGTCCCTCCAGTTGTCCATCCGTCAAAACAGGTGTCCGTCTGTTCTCTCCACGTGTCCATCCATCCATCCATCCATCCATCCCTCCAGGTGTCCATCCATCACTCCAGGTGTCCATTCATTACTGCAGGTGTCCATTTGTCTCACGAGACGTCCATCTGTCCAACGAGGTATCTATCTGACCCAGCAGGTTTCCATGTGTTTCTCCACTTGTCCATCCTTCAAAGCAGGGGTCCCTCTCACCCTCCAGGTGTCCATCTGTCCCTCCACCTGTCCATCCATCCATCACTGCTGGTGTCGATCTGTCCCAAGTGGTTTCCATCTATTTGATACAACCAGGTGTCCGTTTGTCCCACGAGATGTCCATCTCTCCAACACGGTGTCCATCTCTCCCTCCAGGTGTCCATGCGTCCCAGCAATTGTCCAACCTTCAAACCAGGTGTCCGTCTGTCCCTCCATGTGTCCGTCCATCCATCTCTCCAGGTGGCCATGTCTCTCACGATGTGTCCATCTCTTCCTCCAGGTGTCCCTCTATCCCACGAGATATCCATCTGTCCACTGAGGTTTCCAGTTGTCCCTCCAGGTTTCCATGTGTCTCTCCAGTTGTCCATCCTTAAAACCAGGTGTCTGTCTGGCCCTCCACATACCCATCCGTCTCTCCAGGTGTCCATCCATCTCTCCAGGAGTCCATGTCTATCACCACGTGTCCACCTATCCCTCCAGGTGTCCATCCATCCCTTCAGGTGTCCATCCATCCCTCCAGGTGTCCATCCATCATCCTTGGTGTCCTTCTCTCCCTACTGGTGTCCATCTATTTGATAAAACCAGGTGTCCATGTGTCCCTCCAGATGTCCATCTGTCCCTCCAGGTGTCGATCCATCCATCTCTCCAGGCGTCTATGGCTCTCACCACATGTCCGTCTCTCCCTCCACATCTCCATCCATCCCACCAGGTGTCCATCCATCATTCCAGGTATCCATCTGGCCCAGCTGGTGTCCATCTGTCCCACGAGATGTCCATCTGTCCAAACGAGGTGTCCGTTTGTTCCTCCAGCTGTCCATATTTCTCTCCAGATCTCTATCCGTTAAACAGGTGTTCGTCTGTCCCTCCACGTGTCCATCCATCCATCCACCCAACTCTCCAGGTGTCCATGTGTCTCGCCATGTTTCCATCTATCCCTCCAGGAGTCCCTCTGTCCCACCAGGTGTCCGTCCCTCACTCCATGTGTCCCTCTGTCCCAACCGATATGCTTCGATCTTTACAACCAGATGTCCATCTGTCCAACGAGTTTTCCATCTTTCCCTCTAGGTTTCCATGTGTCCCACCAGTTTTCCATCCGTCAAACCAGGTGTCCGTAAGTCCCTCCGTCCATCTCTCCAGGTGTCGATGCGTGTCACCACGTATCCATCTCAGCCTCCAGATGTCCATCTGTCCTAGCTGGTTTCCACCTTTCTCTAGAGCCAGGTGTCCCTCTGTCCCACCAGATGTGTCCAACAAGGTGTCCATCTGTCCCTCCAGGTGTCCATCCATCACTCCAGGTGTCGATCTGTCCCAAGCGGTTTCCATCTATTTGATACAACCAGGTGTCCGTTTGTCCCACGAGATGTCCATCTGTCCAAGGCGGTGTCCATCTGTCCTTGCAGCTCGTCTATCCATCACTCCAGGTGTCCCTTTTTCCAACAAGGTGTCCATTTGTCACTCCAGATGTCCATGTGTCCCTCCAGTTGTCCATCCGTCAAAACAGGTGTCCGTCTGTTCTTTCCACGTGTCCATCCATCCATCCATCCATCCATCCATCCCTCCAGGTGTCCATCCATCACTCCAGGTGTCCATTCATTACTGCAGGTGTCCATTTGTCTCACGAGACGTCCATCTGTCCAACGAGGTATCTATCTGACCCAGCAGGTTTCCATGTGTTTCTCCACTTGTCCATCCTTCAAAGCAGGGGTCCCTCTCACCCTCCAGGTGTCCATCTGTCCCTCCACCTGTCCATCCATCCATCACTGCTGGTGTCGATCTGTCCCAAGCGGTTTCCATCTATTTGATACAACCAGGTGTCCGTTTGTCCCACGAGATGTCCATCTCTCCAACACGGTGTCCATCTCTCCCTCCAGGTGTCCATGCGTCCCAGCAATTGTCCAACCTTCAAACCAGGTGTCCGTCTGTCCCTCCATGTGTCCGTCCATCCATCTCTCCAGGTGGCCATGTCTCTCACGATGTGTCCATCTCTTCCTCCAGGTGTCCCTCTGTCCCACGAGATATCCATCTGTCCACTGAGGTTTCCAGTTGTCCCTCCAGGTTTCCATGTGTCTCTCCAGTTGTCCATCCTTAAAACCAGGTGTCTGTCTGGCCCTCCACATACCCATCCGTCTCTCCAGGTGTCCATCCGTCTCTCCAGGAGTCCATGTCTATCACCACGTGTCCACCTATCCCTCCAGGTGTCCATCCATCCCTTCAGGTGTCCATCCATCCCTCCAGGTGTCCATCCATCATCCTTGGTGTCCTTCTCTCCCTACTGGTGTCCATCTATTTGATAAAACCAGGTGTCCATGTGTCCCTCCAGATGTCCATCTGTCCCTCCAGGTGTCGATCCATCCATCTCTCCAGGCGTCTATGGCTCTCACCACATGTCCGTCTCTCCCTCCACATCTCCATCCATCCCACCAGGTGTCCATCCATCATTCCAGGTATCCATCTGGCCCAGCTGGTGTCCATCTGTCCCACGAGATGTCCATCTGTCCAAACGAGGTGTCCGTTTGTTCCTCCAGCTGTCCATATTTCTCTCCAGATCTCTATCCGTTAAACAGGTGTTCGTCTGTCCCTCCACGTGTCCATCCATCCATCCACCCAACTCTCCAGGTGTCCATGTGTCTCGCCATGTTTCCATCTATCCCTCCAGGAGTCCCTCTGTCCCACCAGGTGTCCGTCCCTCACTCCATGTGTCCCTCTGTCCCAACCGATATCCTTCGATCTTTACAACCAGATGTCCATCTGTCCAACGAGTTTTCCATCTTTCCCTCTAGGTTTCCATGTGTCCCACCAGTTTTCCATCCGTCAAACCAGGTGTCCGTAAGTCCGTCTGTCCATCTCTCCAGGTGTCGATGCGTGTCACCACGTATCCATCTCAGCCTCCAGATGTCCATCTGTCCTAGCTGGTTTCCACCTTTCTCTAGAGCCAGGTGTCCCTCTGTC